>NC_059427.1:997672-1043579 GCF_021028975.2 Sphaerodactylus townsendi
CTCATCCAAGCTCCACAGTCCTGTGAATAAACAAAGCCTGCCTTTTCTGGTCAGCATAGCTCTGAGAACCAGTTGCTGGGGGCCAGGAGCCCTGGACAAATGTGTTTCGTACTCATGCTTATTGGAGCATCTGACAGGCCTCTGTAGCAAATAGGATGGGGGAGGAGGGATGCCAGGGTGTGGGGAGAGCCTTGGGGTAGAAGTTATCCCACGTTGAACTGACATCTGGCCAAAAACACCGATGTGACATGAGTGGATCAGTAGATGCTATGAACACTCAATGTTATTACTCTCAGTGTCCAGATGCACTCATTTCCCGTCTGTTTTTTTTGGCCTGATGTGACAGTCACATGCCAGGCAACCTCGTTTTGGCTGCAGTCTTTTTCTTCCACCAGCCTGGAATCCAGGGCATATTTTAAAATGGCCCAGGCAGAGGGAACACAGCATCTCTGGGCCTTTGGCCTGAACCAGCTGAGATGCTCTCACATTTTTCAGCTCCAGTGTTGACGGGACAAGTTTCACTTATCACAGAAGTCTAAAACGTGTCAAGTAGCTTACCTTGGTTTACCTTGTGCTTCTCTCCCTCCTCTCCCACTACTTATTAGAAATGGTTGCAGCTTTTTTTGAGTGTACAAAGGATAAGTTTTCACAGCACTGGGAACAGGATGCATGAAGTATGATTCATGCAAGCAAACAGAACAGGAAGTGGAGTCTAATGCTGTTTTTTCTACTTCTCTCTCTCTCACAGGGAGTGAACAGACACTGTTGATCTTTTCTCTTTGCGGAGGCATGAAAACAGCTGCTGCACCTGCGGTCCAGGTGGGGGAGATGAGCAGGGGAAAGCCTGAATCCCCGCTCTCTTCTTAGGGAGGGGGGTTTCTCCTGCAGTTGGTGCTGAGGGGCCCAGGCAAGAGGCTCTGAACGCCACTCCTTATTCACACGTCAAGTTCTCCACCCTGTACCCTCCCAGAACACCCCTTTCCAGAGTGCCATCTCTGCTTAGCATGACCTCTGACAAAGAAATGTTTTTCTTTTAGCCTCAGGTTTCCTTTGGGGAGGTGGCCGTGTATTTCACGGAGGCAGAGTGGGCACTGCTGGATCCAGACCAAAGAGCTCTCTATGAGGATGTCATGCTGGAGAACTATGGGAACGTGGCCTGTCTGGGTAAGGAACTCTCATAGGTTCCAGAGGAACACATTTCTACCTTTGGGATGAGGCATGAATCAAAATCTTGAACATCACTATGTTGTGTTGAAGCCTGTTCCGCTACTTGCTCTCTTGTGGAGGCCTCAAGGTGGCAGAATTGCAGCGAAAACAAGATTCAGCGTGGCTGAGTAGAGCAACCAGGTTTGCCCAGGGCAACCGAGCCAGTGTTCCAGCCTGAGGCCAGTGTGGGATCGAGAGGCCCCCAGGAAGGCTCTGGTAGGGGCAACATCCTAATTATTCAGTCGACAACCATTAGAATACTCTTGTCCTCCAGTAGTTTCACGGTGATGCCTGCAAACTGGAGAGCCCGCTTGTTGTAATGTTTTACGGTGGCAGACTCTGATATGGAGAAAAGGGTCTGACTCCTCCACGTGAAACCTGCTGGCTGACCTTAGATCTGTCACAGTTCACTCAGAACTCTCTCAGAGCCACGTACCCCACAAGGTTTCTGTTGCAGGGAAGGAGTTTGTAAACCATTTTGATACTCCTTGAAGGTAGAGAATAAGTGGGGTCTTCTTCTTACACTGTTTGGCAATGTGGCCTTTGGTTTTGATCACGTTTCCATTCCTCCTGGGAAAACAGGCCTCTTCCTCGGATTCTTTCCTTCCCTATGTAAGAACCATCATTTTCTCTGGGTGTGTGCAAAGGAGTCAGTATCCTACATGATATGTCAAAGGAATGAGCAAGGAATAGCCTTGGAGGACTTCTGCTTCACTTCTTCTCATATCTTACTTTGGCAGAATCACGAAGCTTGCTTGGAAAGGAAAGAGGGAGACCTTCTGGGTCCTGAAATCTGGAGTGCTCAGAAGCTCCTTCCTCCTGCTGTATCCTGAGATGTGGGATATTCCAGGGAATGGTGGGGGGAATTACTTAGGAAAAACCAAGGTGGAGGGTGCCCAAGGCCATTTCTGTAAAGGTGGGTGTTGCAAGACAAAAGGAGACGGTGACGGAGATGCAGTTCGGTGAAAGAGAGCTCCGTAGAGTGGCTCTGACAGGCTCTGAGGATCGGAGCTTCTGACACCCCTTTATTAAGGGATTTGCGGGAAGGCAAGATAATGGGAGGGCAGGGTCTTCAGGCAAAAGTTCCAACATCACTATCGGCAAGTGCACATAGCCACAGCGAGCCAGGAGTGACTAAGAGTCACGAGTTGGTCTGGAATACACATTCACCTAGGGGAGACGGGGGGACCACAAGGACGTCTCGTGCGCCAGCTCCGGGCCAGGAGTGTGCTCACCGTAGGGAAACTGCCTCCAGACGCCCATGTTTTCCCCACATCTCCCCTTTCTTTGTTTTAAGGTGCGCTGTTGTTGGCGGGCTTCTCTAATTCGGGGGAGCTCTCCGCCATGCTTTGAAATTGGCTCAGCTGTTTGTACAGTACAAACACATGGTCACAGTGCAGCAGAAAAGCAAGGCGCATTTTCCAGCAACTGCTTATCATACCATTTGTGCATTGAAAGAAGCAACATCCAAGAAAGAGACAAGCAATAATACCAATCAGAGTTTGAATCATAGCCATCCCCCCGGGAGCCAGCCCCACAGGGCAGACTACCAAGAGGGCAAAACATCGGCCTTGATGTTGGCCACTAGCTCCTGTAAATTTTGCACTTGCTCATGAACTAAGTGAGAATTGTCAGAAAGGTTGAAACCGCACATATTGCGAACCACTTCGCAGCCCTGATGATGAAGCAGAAGGAGATAGTCGATGGCTGCTCGATTGTCGAGGGTGGCGTGGCGCAGCTCTTGCTGTTCTGCCGCCAATGCCTCTAGGGCTGCCAAGGTAGCGTTAATGGATTTTGCAAGGGCACAAGCTAGACGGCTGAGCGTCTTTGCGTTGTAAGTTGCCAGGCCTGGGAGGCCTACAAGGGAAAGTGCGAGGGACACATATTCAGCTTTGGAGAGGAGTTGCATGTCGCTTTGGCAGGAAGAATCAAAGGGGGCTGCGTAGCGACGGGAGCGATCATGCATGGCGGCTGGGGGTTGGGGGAGAACTACGGTTAAGCGGCTGAGGCAGCAAAGAGTTCCTACCGTGAGGTTTGCAGGTATGTAATTGAATGTTCTCTGGCCACATGTCCAGAACCAGCCCAGGGGGAAGCAGAATGTGAGTGTCCACATATGAAATCTCCTCTTGGTGGGAGCAGTTCCAGGAGGCTGGCCCGGTGACCGGGCCACGACCCGGGCGAGTCCCGGGCTGGGCATAGATGCGGGCACAGGTATTGGCCTTATGATTAGCAACATTGGTCATAAGGAAGGAGAGGGTGCTTGTGGGGAGGGTCTTTGTGGCTGGCCCCCAGCTGGCGCTCACGGAATACCTGATGGCTGAGGCGTTCATGAGTTGGCCTAATCCCAAGTTGCTTACAGAAAATAAGCAAGAATTCAACAAGCGTCCCACCTCCCAATGCTGACCCAAACAGAAAGTTGAAACATTAGCAGTTAAAGCCAGTCGCTCCCAAATATTATATTCCAGTCTCTTATGAAGAGTCTCTTGTGGCAGAGGAGGAGCCGCTGTTGGAGTCAGGCAGCAAAGGAAACACAGTACAATGACTAAGGAATTTGCAGTGATAACCTCAAAGATGGCAGCACACAGTCTTTCTGGGGTTTCTGGCAATCCTTGTTGGTGCAGCAGCAGCTGCGCCCGGTTGGTCGTGGCTTTGACGTCTCCCCAGGTCATCCCGGTCCTTGGAAGCCCCTGACGAGGGTTGCGGCTCCTCCAAGCGGGTTGGTGGTCTTGCTTCTGACAGGACTGTTGGTCTTGCTTCAGGGTCACGTTTTTTATCTCGGGGATTGGGTTGGTCCCTCCTCAATGCCAAGCCATGGGCGGGATGCACGTGCCCGGCCGGGAGCCACAAAGGACCTGTGGGGAGAAGAACAGAGGTGTAGCCCCTCCCCCAGGAGACTAAGGGGACGGGTCCTCACCAGGTTAAATCTGGGGACTGCCGGTAATATACCTGGGCAGCAGGAAGGAGCAGCAGCAGCAGCAGGCCATTGCTTTCACATCCTGCACGTGAGCTCCCAAAGGCACCAGGTGGGCCACTGCGAGTAGCAGAGTGCTGGACTAGATGGACTCTGGTCTGATCCAGCTGGCTTGTTCTTACGTTCTTATGTTCTTATTCCACCGGTGCCATTTGCTGGCCGGTGGGCAGGGTGAGCAGATTCAAGCGATTTGCTGTGAAGAGAACTTTTGCAACTGTTTGTTGAATGACTCCTTGATGGGGGGGGGGGGGGGGGGCTCAACCCCCCTTCTTTACTTTGTTTGGCCAAAATGTCTTTGAATGACCGGTTGGCTCGCTCCACTATTGCCTGGCCCGTGCTGTTATAGGGGAGACCGTGTGTGAACACAATCCCCCATGTAGAAGAAGAAGAAGAGTTTGGATTTATATCCCCCCTTTCTCTCCTGCAGGAGTTTTGTGTTGCAAAACTGCAGCACGGCGGCAGAAGTGTAGGTGGGACCATTATCTGTTTTTAATGCAAGAAAACAAATGCTGAATTACATGAGATGCAGTTTCCCCCCTCAGTGCTGTGGCCCAAAGGTACCCTGAATAGGTGTCAATTGACACGTGAACGTATTTCCATGGAGCTAGGGATGGCACTGTGGTAACGTCCATTTGCCATAGTTCGTTCGCTTGGGTATCCCCGGGGTTGACTCCAAAATCTGCGGTGACTCCAAAATCTGCTAGGAGCAGCAGTGGCGTAGGAGGTTAAGAGCTCATGTATCTAATCTGGAGGAACCGGGTTTGATTCCCAGCTCTGGGGAATCTGGAGGTTAAGAACTCATGTATCTAATCTGGAGGAACCGGGTTTGATTCCCAGCTCTGGGGAATCTGGAGGTTAAGAGCTCATGTATCTAATCTGGAGGAACCGGGTTTGATTCCCAGCTCTGGGGAATTCAGATTAGCCTGTACACTCCCACACACGCCAGCTGGGTGACCTTGGGCTAGTCACAGCTCTTCTGAGCTCTCTCAGCCCCACCTACCTCACAGGGTGTTTGTTGTGAGGGGGGAAGGGCAAGGAGATTGTCAGCCCCTTTGAGTCTCCTGCAGGAGAGAAAGGGGGGATATAAATCCAAACTCTTCTTCTTCTTCTTCTAAACGGGAGCACTGAGTGCAAGATCTTACGATAGACTGCGCGTGAGGCAGGGGAATATTTCAGGAGCGGGCGAGAGCCTTTGCTCCTTGGTGAAAGAAATCGTGAGATTGAAAGGGGTCTGGAAACAAGGAGGCGATGTGGGTGGCTTCATCTGCCTGTCGGTTGCCCTTGCTGAGGGGGCCCGGAAGGGGTGTGTGACTTCCAATGTGTCCTACGAAGTACGGGAAAGTTCTTAGAGATAGAAGATTGCGCAAAGGAAAAGACTCATGAGGTTCGCATCGATCCGAGGAGCAACGAGGGCTCCCGGCAGATGAGCAATCACATGGCTACTTATTGAGAATCGACGAGGAGGTTAAAAGCTTGGGGAAAGCGCTGAAAAGCTAAAATGGCGGCAGCAATCTCGCTGCGTTGGGCGGAGGCTTGGGGGGGGGTGTAAGCTGTGAGCCACTTCCCCTCCTGCTGATAAGCAATGGCCCCAACGCGCTTGCTGCTGTCGGTGAACACTGTGGGTGCGTCATTGAGGGGCGTGGCCACTGTGAGTGCTTGAATGGAGCAAGGGCCAGAGTGCAGGAGGGTGAAGCGAGGGTCGGGGACGGGGAGGTGATAAAGGATCTTTCCAACGAACCCTTCTAAAGCGTACTGCAAGGGAGTGGAATTGGCTCACACGTGTTGGAACTCTGTGCGTGTGAATGGCACAGTGATGGCCTCAGGGTCCCAGCCGATCAAAGCTATGGTGTGTTGCCGCCCCATGCTGATGAGGTCGGTGTGGGATTGGGCTAGGGTGGAAATAATTCTTTGCCGGTGTGTGCGGCAAGTAAAGCCATTCGATCAAGAATGTACGGGAGGCTTGGGTGAAACCTAGGACTCCTGTTAGCAAGGAGGGGGTGTTTAAGAGGAAAAGAGTCAGGGGCCAATTTTTCAGCGGGGCGCGATCCACCCAGCGCTGCACTAGGGCTTCCTTAACTGCCTGGAAGGCGTGAGCTTTGGTGAGACGGATTTTTTTCTCCCGGCTGTTTTGCCAATGTAAGCAGAGAGTAGAGTCGTGGGAAGGGTGAAAAATGAGCGCACCCAACTGAGGGTGCCTAACAGCTGCTGAAGTTGCAGCAGTGTTAAAGTATCTGGGATGTGAATTTCTGGTAGGGCTGGAGCAGAGTAGGAGTGCAAAAGCTTATGACCTAAGTAAGAAAAGGGTTCCTTCTGCTGAACTTTCTCTGGGGCAAAACGCAATCCTGGTCGCAGGAGGATTTTTGCAAGCAGGGTCATCCACTGCGGAGAGACGACAGGGGCTGCAACTAGAATGTCATCCATGTAATGGTATATTTGGACTTCAGGGACTTCAGCACGAGCCAGAGCCTGATGCGCAAAATAATGGCAGAGGGTGGGGCTGTTAAGCATTCCCTGTGGCAGAGTTTTCCCTGATAACTGGCAGTAGGCTGTTGGTGATTTAAAACTGGTACAGTGAAGGCAAAGCGAGCCCGATCTTTTGGGGCTAGAGGAATGCTGAAGAAGCAGTCCTTCAGGTTGATCACGAGGATCTGATAATCTGAAGGGATTAAGTTTGGGTTGGGCAATCCACACTGCAAGGGGACCATGGGCTGCATGCAAGCATTGACCGCATGGAGGTCTTATAAGAGCCTCCAGCGGCCACTTTTCTTCTTGACTACAAAAACGGGGGTATTCCAGGGGGAGGGGGAGATCTCGATGTGGCCAGCGGCTAGCTGTTCTGCCACTAGTTGCTGCATTGCAATTAACTTTTCCTGAGGCAGCGGCCATTGTTCCGGGGTGTCTGTGAGCCAAGTAAGGGGGTGTCTGTGAGCCAAGACCGGGGTGTCTGTGAGCCAGACCGGGGTGTCCATGAGCCAAGTAAGGGGGAGGGAGGTGGATTTTGAACTTGCCGTCCCACACTAAGGTTGTACTTACTTGTCTCATCAGATTCCTTCCCCACAAATTCACGTGGATATCAAGGATTAGGGGGCGGACCATCAGCTTCCGCTGCAACCCAGGGCAAGTGACTGTGAGCGGGGCGAGGGCGTGTCAGGCTGCCTGCTTTCCTCCCACTCCCCAGACCTGCGGGCAAGGCTTGGATGGCCACTCGCCTGGCCACTCCGCCTTTCGGATGATGGTGACGTCAGCCCCGGTGTCTACCAACCCTTTGAAGGGAAGTCCCTCGAAGAGCAACTCCAAATAAGGGTGTGAGCGGCCGATGGGCGTTTCCACTGCTGCTACTGTGGCGCCGCTTGGTGCTCTGGTGTTACCTGAGTACTCTCCCTTCTGAGCAGCAGGGGGTGGCCGGGCATGGGGCAGGAGGATGAGCTGGGCGCAGCTGACTCCACTGGGCAGCTCCTGAGGGAGGTTGGTCCACACCTGGACATGGACCACGCCCTGGTGAGTGGAGTCAAGAACCCCTGGAATGACAAATAGACCCTGCTCAGCGGCTGTTGCTTTAGACAATACTAAGCAGATGGTAGAAGATGGGATTGGGTCCTTATACCGAGTGGGATTATATGGATCTCATGTGGGAATTTCATGAGGAGGGGTACCTGACAGACTAGGGAAATGCCAGCTGTGGGTGTTGTCTCCAACCCCTCCGCTCCTGAGTCTCCTGACTGCCTCAGTACTCCCTTGTTTGTTCTGGGGCCAGGGAGGGGCCTGGCCTGGAGTTTCCCAAACGGCAGTCGCTTTTCCAATGATACCCTTTCTGGCACTTGGAGCACAGAACCCCTGGTTCTGGGGTCCTGCCGGGCTGGGGTGGTATGCCCCCGCCCCCACCCCGGGGCCCGACATTCCCGTCTGAAGAATCCCTTTTTCCCACAATTGAAGCAATCCCCTTGGGGTCTTTGTCCTGAGACCAGGGCGGCTGCTGCTAGGAGGTTGGCTTGGTGGGAGGAAGGCCCCACGCCCTGGCATGCTTTGAGCATGTCCGCTAGCTCTGGGTTCTTTCCGAGGCCTTGAATTGCTCTGCGGCACTCAGCGGTGGCGTTCTCCTTTGCCAGTCGCGTGAGCAACTCGTTCTGGGCAGCCTCGTTGTCTACCTGCCTTCTCAGAGCGTCCTGCAACCGATTTAAGAAATCAGCATCAGGCTCTCGGGGCTTTTGCCGAATGGTTGTGAAGCTCTGGGAAGGTTGTCCTGCTGCTGGCACTCGGAGGAAAGCTTTGTAGGCGCATTCGGCAGAAACATTTAGTGTTGCTTCTAGCAATACTACCTGGGCGGCAGCAGCGGCAAAATCACCAGCTCCGTACAGCTGAGCCGCTGTGTATGCCCCTCCAGAGGCTTCACCCTTCTGAACGCACTGCTGGCGGAACTCGCTTTCCCAGATGACGTATTGGGATGGGTAAAGCAACATGCAGAAGGTGACTTTCCAGTCCTCAGGAACCGTTAAGTGATTCCGCATGATTGCTTCTAGCATGTCTCGCATGTAGGAACTGGTTAAGCTTACATCCCATATTCCCTTCCTGAGCTCTGTAAGGATATTGTACCCTAGGGGACGGTACTCAACTATCCTTTTGCCATGCAGATCCTCCTCCCCTGGGCACAGGGCAAGGAGATCTGCATCTTCCTCATCGATGGTTTCCTTATTCTGCAGTTCAGATTTAAGGCGATCTGCTAGAAATTTGTAAGGGCCGCCTTTGCTCGGCTTGGCCGGGGCACAGGGCAAGGAGATCTGCATCGTCCTCATCGATGGTTTCCTTATTCTGCAGTTCAGATTTAAGGCGATCTGCTAGAAATTTGTAAGGGCCGCCTTTGCTCGGCTCGGCCGGGGCCGTGCCGGGTTGGATGGCAGAGGGAGCCCAGGGGCAGATGGGGGACAGACAACGGCTACGGGACAAGTGGGAGGTGATTG
Source organism: Sphaerodactylus townsendi (assembly GCF_021028975.2). Taxonomy (NCBI): domain Eukaryota; kingdom Metazoa; phylum Chordata; class Lepidosauria; order Squamata; family Sphaerodactylidae; genus Sphaerodactylus; species Sphaerodactylus townsendi. The sequence continues at coordinate 1,006,805 of NC_059427.1, forward strand.
TCGGGACAGTTTGGCGGTGGGCGAGGTGACAGGTTGGGAACTATCACTTCTATGGTGTGGCGGAACTGAAACCATGCGTGCAGGATGCAAATTGGTGCATGGGGCTCAGTATGGAGCACTAGCCGGATCCTTTTCCAGTCCCTGGGGTTCAAAGTTCCAGCCTCTGGGTACCAGAGACAGTGCTTGCCTATTTCCTCTACCAGTTCCCGCAAATCTCCCTTTGCTACGGGGCATTTGGCCTTGTTTGTCAGGAATTCTAATTCCTCGACATGCTTGCTCTGCGCTGAGCTGAAACACAATCCCATGCTTACCGAAGAGTAAGGGGTCCAGAAGGATGGGTGCACCGAGGGGCCTATTCCAGGCGTTGGTAAGAAAGGCGAGGCCACAGTTCATTGAGGTCCCTGTTCGGGCACCATGTATTGCAAGACGAAAGGAGACAGAGATGCAGTTCGGTGAAAGAGAGCTCCGTAGAGTGGCTCTCACAGGCTCTGAGGATTGGAGCTTTTGACACCCGTTTATTAAGGGATTTGCGGGAAGGCACGACAATGGGAGGGCAGGGTCTTCAGGCAAAGGTTGCAACATCGCTGTCGGTGAGTGCATGTAGCCACAGTGAGCCAGGAGTGACTAAGAGTCACGAGTTGGTCCGGAATACACATTCACCCAGGGGAGATGGGGGGCCACGAGGATGTCTCATGCGCTCGGCATGGCCAAGCAGGATGCCAGCTCCGGGCCAGGAGTGTGCTTACTGTGGGGAAACTGCCTCCAGACGCACATGCTTTCCCCTCAGGTGGACACACTCAAACAAAGTCGACTTGAAAAAGAAACAAACTTTATTGATTTGTGTCACCCTCACTACAGGGTGCTGGAACTGAGGGTTCGTGCCCTCAGTCCCAGTATATGTGGTGATTTCAAAAGGGGCGGTTCGTGGCTGCGATTTGTCCGCGATTTGTCCGCGATCAGTGGATTCTGGGAAATGTAGTCCTGACACTTTCCTACAGCTAACACCTAGATGCCTTTGGGACTCACCTGCACCCCTTACATTGGGTGCTTCTACCCAAAACCATGGTGGTCGGCTTTCAAGTGTCCAGGTCACTAGGTGAAATCCTCCTTCCTCCCCCACACCAGCAATGTTGAAAACCAACTCTTCATGGCTTTCATGACAACTAGAAGGAACCTCTTTGTGTAGTTGCAGGACTGGATATCTTGGTAACTTCTTCTGGAGAACCAGCATGGTGTAGTAATTAAGAGCAGTGGAGTCTAGTAAGGAGAGAGGAATTTGAGTCTCTACTTTTTCATATGAAGCACGCTGGATGACATTGGACCAAGCACAGTTCTCTCAGAACTCTCTCAGCCCCAACTACCTCATAAGATGCCTGTAGCGTGAAGGGATTGTGATTGATAAGCTGCTTGGAGGTTCCTTATGATAGAGAAAAGTGTGGTATAAAAGCCTTGACTTTTTCTTCTGTTTAATCATCAATAGTAGAGACTCAGAAGATCTTTCATGAAAAGTCAAATGTGAATGGTGGTGCTTTGCCACTTGTCCCCCTGAGAGTGCATACGAGTGTGGGGGGGGGGGGGAGAGGTTGAGGAGGGATAGGCTGAATATGAAAACCAGCTTAACTGGTGGGCCTGGCTGGGAATAAGGTGTAACCATCAGCTAAGTTGAGGGGAAAGAAGGTCTGGTAAAAAAAATGGTCACCCATTAAAGAGCTGTGCTTGATGTGCGGCTTGGCTTCTTGCCTAGGTTCTGACTGACCTCTTTCTTTCCTCCAGCTGCAGACATAGAGGAGACAGCTGGGGGATTTCAGCAGTTCTCTGTGGAAAAAGCCAAGGATGAAGACTCCAAAGGAAACTTCGGGGATGGAGATGGACCACAGAGACAGGAGGGAAGCCTTGCAGACAACAGAAGGGATAAGCCCGTTCTGTCCCATGGAGGAGGCTTCTATGAAATCCCAGTTGAAGAAGAAACATCAAGCAAAACAAGAAGGAACAAAGACCTCCATTCTAACCAGAGAATCCACTCCAGGGAAAATAAAAATGAAAGTTTGGCGTTTGGAAAGATCTTCAGGGAGAATATCAGTCTTATTTCCAAGGAGCAAATTCCCTCAGCAGAGAAACCATATGATTGCATGAAGGGTGGAAGGACCTTCAGTCGGGAATTAGCACTCGCTTCTCATCAAAGAATTCACTCAGGTAGGAGCAGTATAAATTGTGAGACTGCGAACGAAGCCTTTCTGATGCAGAGGGCTTTCATGTCCCTTTAAAGCAGTGGTTCTCAACCTTCCTAATGCCGTGACCCTTTAATACAGTTCCTCATGTTGTGGTGACCCCCAACCCTAACATTTATCAATTTTACAGATGGAGAACATTGATGCAGAGAGTCTTAGGTGACCCCTGTGAAATGATCGTTCGACCCCCAAAGGGGTCCTGACCCACAGGTTTAAAGTGTCTATTAAAGTATCATTCAGTGCAAAGCAGGAAAAAATTAGTTAAATATTTTCATGAGGATGGAATTTTGAGGGAAGATCAGACCACCTTGTGTGGGTGCTAACAGGATCTCTCTTTTTATTCCAGCAGGGGACAAGCAGTGGAATGAGGGGAATGAGGAACTACATCAGCTATTGCCAGGAAACTGGAAGGACGAATATTTGAAAGGCAGCATTAGGAATCAAGGCAGAACAAAGAGGCAGAAAGGAAGTCACATGGTCGAGATGAGCACTCTTCAAGGGCATCAAAGAACTCACACAGGGGACAAACCTTTTGAATGCTCAGAGTGTGGAAAAAATTTCAGTCAGAGTAGCACCCTTAAAAAGCATGAAAGAACTCACACAGGAGAGATGCCTTTTGAATGCTCAGAGCATGGAAAGAGATTCAGTCGGAGTAGCCATCTTCAAGTCCATCAAGGCACTCACACAGGGGAGAGACCTTTTGAATGCTCAGAGTGTGGAAAGAGATTCAGTCACAGTAGCACTCTTCAAGTTCATCGAAGAACTCACACAGGAGAGAGGCCTTTTGAATGCTCAGAGTGTGGAAAGAGATTCAGTCACAGTAGCACTCTTAAAAAGCATGAAAGAACTCACACAAAAGAGAGGCCTTTTGAATGCTCAGAGTGTGGAAAGCGATACAGTCGGAGTACCCATCTTCAAAGCCATGAAAGAACTCACACAGGAGAGAGACCTTTTGAATGCTCAGAGTGTGGAAAGAGATTTAGTCAGAGTAGCACTCTTAAAAAGCATGAAAGAACTCACGCAAAAGAGTGGCCTTTTGAATGCTCAGAGTGTGGAAAGAGATTTTGTCAGAGTAGCTCTCTTAAAGTGCATGAAAGGAGTCACACAAAAGAGAGGCCTTTTGAATGCTCAGAGTGTGGAAAGAGATTCAGTCACAGTAGCACTCTTAAAAAGCATGAAAGAACTCACACAAAAGAGAGGCCTTTTGAATGCTCAGAGTGTGGAAAGAGATTCAGTCACAGTAGCCATCTTCAAAGCCATGAAAGAACTCACACAGGGGAGAGACCTTTTGAATGCCCAGAGTGTGGAAAGAGATTTAGTCACAGTAGCACTCTTAAAAAGCATGAAAGAACTCACACAAAAGAGAGGCCTTTTGAATGCTCACAGTGTGGAAAGAGATTCAGTGACAGTAGCGCTCTTAAAAAGCATGAAAGAACTCACACAAAAGAGAGGCCTTTTGAATGCTCAGAGTGTGGAAAGAGATTCAGTCAGAGTAGCCATCTTCAAATCCATGAAAGAACTCACACAAAAGAGAGGCCTTTTGAATGCTCAGAGTGTGGAAAGAGATTCAGTCACAGTAGCACTCTTCAAGTGCATCGAAGAACTCACACAGGAGAGAGGCCTTTTGAATGCTCAGAGTGTGGAAAGAGATTCAGGCACAATAGCCATCTTCAAAGCCATGAAAGAACTCACACAGGGGAGAGACCTTTTGAATGCTCAGTGTGTGGAAAGAGATTCAGTCACAGTAGCTCTCTTAAAAATCATGAAAGAACTCACACAAAGGAGAGACCTTTTGAATGCTCAGAGTTTGGAAAGAGATTCAGTAATAGTAGGAGTCCTCAAACGCATCATAGAACTCATACAGATACCTTTTGAATGCTCAGTGTGTGGAAAGAGATTCAGTCGGAGTAGCACTCTTCGATGCCATGAATGAACTCACACAAGGGACAGTCCTCTTGAATGCTCACAGTGTGGAAAGAGATTCAGTTGGAGTAGTACTCTTCAACAGCAGCAAAGAACTCATACAAAGGAGAGACCTTTTGAATGCTCAGAGTGTGGAAAGGGATTCAATCAGAGTTCCAGTCTTAAAATGCATCAAAGAACTCACACAGAGGCCTTTTGAATACTGAAAGTGTTGAAAAAGATTCAATCGGGGTAGCACTCTTCGATGCCATGAATGAACTCACACAAAGGAGAGACTGTGGGAGTGCTCAGAGTGTGAAAAGAGATTCAATCAGAGTACCCATCTTCAAAAGCATCCCACTTCAAAAGCATTCCACAAAAGAACCTACACAGGCAAGAGAACTTTGAAGTGATCGTTGTAAGGCCCCTGTTCGCGCTCAAAAGAGGCATCCCGATTTGATGCCCATCTTCTCTTACTGTTTTGGAAGAGCACCCCCTGGAGATCAGAAAGTAATTTTGCATGTTCAGAGTGTGGAACGAGATTCAGCTGGCGTGATTAATTTTCTTGTTTTTCCTTTTTTGTTCTTTTCTGTTCCTTTACTCTGGTTATTATAAGAGTCCTCTTTAGTCCTTCATGTTCATAACTGGAATGCTGCATTGAGGCTTTTGATTCTACTTCTGTAATCATTTGCTTTTTTAGCAATTTAGTTTCCTCACTCATTGAACAAGGTTTTTAATTTCATTTTGCAACATGAGTAGCCTTTCCACAGTTCAACAACTTAACTGATAACCACCCGCCTCCCCTGTTTCTATCTTTTCCCAGCCATACTGGGGATTATCACCCACTCAAGCTTCTGTCTAGACATGCAAGTATCATGCAAGTCATATCTCTGCGGCTGTACAAAATATATCTTGGCTATAGTAAAAATTCAACCTGTCTTTCATTCAGGGCTTAGTTAAAAATCCAATGGTTCGGTGGCTGTTTGAACTGTAGTTTTAATTTGCTATGTAGTGCTATTTACTTTTTCTTAAAACACTGAATTTTTCTTTCCCATGTATTTCCATTATTGTTACAGTATTTTGTCTAAAAGCCTATGTGTTATATATGTTAGAATAGTGAAGGTTTCAGTGTACATATTGTCGCCTATGCCTTTGAGTCAGCAAGGTCACAAGATATGTGATGCTCCCCCAGGTGTTTCAGGTTGCATCATCCAGGCGGTGATTGGCTCAGAGCCTAGAAGTTCAATAAAGTGTGGAGGTGAGACAATTGGTTGTGGGTTGTTGAGAGACGTTTGCTGTGCACTGCATGTATGTTACTATGGGAAATAGGAGATAAATGCTTTCTTGTTTTTTGGAACAATACCAGCCGTGTCCATGTGATTATTTACTGCCAGAGGTTAAAGCCTGGAGCTCTAAACCAGCCTCTTGGTACCAACTGGGCATTCCCCCTCCTACTACCCACGAGTATTTGCTGACAATATAGACATCTTTCAATAAATGAAATGAAAATTGCTCTTCCGGTTAGGTCGTAGCTCCAGGAAGACGTCATTAAAACTACTGCAGTTTTTAATCCCTAAATATCTTTCTGATCCGCCAACTACGGATCCCCAAATTCAACCCCACAAAGGGGGGAAGAACTCGTGTGAAGGCAGAAGTGACTAGTTACCATCTCTACCCTGATTTTTCAGCGGAGGAGTACGGGACTGGCCTGCCGTTCAAACCAACAGGGATTACAAGACGGGAGCAGCAGACCTAACCGAACTAAACATACGAAAAAACTATAAAGAAAACATTTACAAACCTTGAATGGGTGACGAAAAGTATGCTTTGATACCTAAAAAGAAACTTACCTGAAACACAAAAGAACTCCGAGTAAGAAAAGGAGCGGAGAAAGAAACTGCTGAGAGTGCTGACGGCGAGTACCCGTAACATAACAGAGGGCAAGCAGAGGCGTCATCGGAAAAATAAGAAACAGCTGTGAGCACGAATGGATCCACAGAAGGAATAAAACAAAAGTAAGACAAACGCCTTCTTTATTTGGGAGAACAAAATTTGCATGAGTGTTTGGAGGGAAAGGGCGCTTTAAGAGAAGGCATAGACAATCCGGAATGAGCAGCTAGAAGCACTCTCTTCTTCCGGAGCAAAGACGCAAAACGGAAGGGACGTTACGGCGGAAGGTAAACAAACACAACGTAGCGTCAACGCAACATAAAAACGATTCCAGATCCGGCAAAACTCAACGGAGCACAGACTATTAGAAAAACTTAAACCTCCTCACACTGGTTAAACAACGCAACGTAGCATTGACGACTTACAGAAGTAAGCACCTTCAAACCGGTAACGTAACTGAGCATCGACGTAATAATGGCAAATACAAGGAGTAAGCCCAACACCATGGCCTTAATCAAAAGTTCAGGCTCATTAGATGGGAAAACCCCGGAGAAAAACGCTGATCTGAACCACCGCCTGGATTTACTACTTGAAAAATTTGAAAAAAATGAAACTGACATTTCAGAGGTAAAGAAAGATACTTGCCACATTCAAAAGCTGGAAGCTTCAATGAAAGTACTAACAGACTCAGTCAAGGACAATGCACAAAGGATTACAAACTTAGAGGACAAAATGGAAAACATACAACAATGGAATGCAGAATATGCAGACCAACTGGCTCTTATTGAACTAAAACAAAAAGAAACAATGCTGAGACTAAGGGGAGTTCCAGAAAATCCCAAGGAAAACCTAGTGGGAAAAATCATCCCCATGCTGGCTGAAATCTGGGAATTATCAGAGGATGAAGCCTGTAGAGAGATAGACCAACTATACAGGATCAACTCACACTATGCAAAAGAAAATAAAGTCCCAAGAGACATTATACTGAACTGTGTACGAAAGTCCATGAGAAATTTGATACTAAAGACACACTCTGCCCAAAAATCAGCATTGATGGAACTACCATAAGAATACTAAAACACCTACTTCGAAAACTTAGAACTTATGCAAAAATCACCAAGGTCTTGAGAGACAATGAAATCATATTCAAATGGGCAGACTTAGAGGGTGTGATATTCGAATATAAATCCAAGAAATACGTTATTGACTCAGAAGCAAAAGCACAGGACTTTCTACATAGAAACAAGAAAACCTTGCTCCAGGAAGAAGATTAGGCATTATACTATTCCGATCTTAAACTAACTATATATGTGATTATCTATATATGTGATGATCTAACTAAGTGTTTGACTAACATTAATTTCTTGTCTAAAAGCACAGTAAGATGCTTAAAAAACTAACCACTTGCAATATTAATGGCTTAAACAATCCAAGGAAGCGTAGAAATGTCTTGCATTATTTTAGTAAATGTAATAACGATGTCTTATGTTTACAGGAAACCCATCTGAAAATTGGAGATGAAAAATATATAAAATGGCATAAGCTAGGAACACTATTCCACACCAATTTCCCCAAAAAGAAAAGAGGAATAGCAATTTTTGCTAAAAATTACTTGAAACCCAGATTAATACTAAGTGACCCAGAAGCAAGATATCTAGCAATTGAGATATACTTTGAAAATAAGCCAGTATTATTAGTAGGTCTTGTAGTCATCCCCGCAGGGTCGTCGCTAAGGAGGAGGCGAGACGCGGAGATAACATCTGGTGGAGAGAGCCAGCAGCGGGAGCGCGGGGGTCCGTGGTCCTGGCAACTCTACCGCGTGCTAGTACCTGGCACCTTTTATTAGGGTTATCGTGGGGGCGTGTAGAAAGGCGGACCGGGGGAAACCGGGAGAGCGGGAGACTGAGAGATCATCATGTGATGCATGATCTCACCTGGCTGCTACGTGCGGGAGGAAGCATCAGCGTCTGGGTCTAATCCTCACCTGGGGCAAAGGCCCATTGTCCCTTTGTCTGGGACACCTGGTGGTTGCGAGCCAGGTAGTTCATGACCTGTGACTCATTGGGGGGTGAGGGGCAGGGGAGCGGGTGCGACCAGAAGATCGTAGGAGCGCTGGCATTCCGGCGCTCTACTTACGGTGCTGCTGGATCAGCGGCTCATCCCTACATCTCCTCCTTTTTTACGTTTTAGAAGGGAGGCCGAATTGTGGGGGGCGATTTAAAGGGACGCTTACCTCCTCCGCCGCTTGGCCAAGCTGGCCGAGCTGCTTGTGCAACACGAGAACCTGGTTGCGATGTGGGGGGAAGTCAAAGGGTTTCTTACACATGTTACAGGCAAAAGTAGATACGCATCGAGCGAGGCAAGCTCCAATAATAAAGCATACAATCAAACCAATGCAGAATTGAACAGTAGTACAGTATCTGGCAACTCATGCACTTTCATATGAATCAACAATAACAAGCAATCAATAGCGGCATGATTATCTAAGGTCGCTTGACGAAGCTCCTGCTGCTCGGAGGCCAGAGCATCCAAAGCAGTTGAGGTAGAATTGATGGACTTCGCAAGGGCACAGGCCAGAACGGCTGATGGTCTTGGTGTTACAGGAAATAAGTCCGGGGACTCCCACAAGGGAAGTCGCGAGGGAAACATACTCCGCCTTGGCTAGAGCCGCCGCGTCGCTCCGGCAAAAGGGGGGCCGAGGGGAAGGGCGGAGCGGCGGCGGCGTGTGGGCTCCCGGGGTGGAGCCTGAGGCAGAACGATGGTGAGGCGGCAGCAGAGAGTCCCGGCAGACGGATGCAACAACAACAAATAACATAACTTCTAAGATTTAAAGCATGCAATAACTTCAACAATCAGTTGGGTTACAGTACTCAATAATTCCTTTGGAGGTCGGTTCCAAAGAGCGTCATATAAATGGAAACAATAAACATAGCTAAACAATACAAAAGCTAGGTGATGAAGGAAAAGGGGGGCAGCCCATGGCTGCATAATTGTCCAATGCACGGCTCTTGCTGTTTGGCCACCAAAGCCTTTAGGGCGATGGTGGTAGAGTCCATGGATTTCTCAAGAACGTAGAGAGAGAGCTACTGATAGTCTTTAGCATTGCAAGTTCAGTGACTCTCACGAGCAAGGCTGCAAGAGAAGGCATGTCCCGATAACAATCAGGTGGCTGGAAACAGCGGAGAGTTCCAAAGGTTAACCTATCAGGAATGTTCCTGGCTGCGACTTCAAGCTCCAGCCAGGGGGCGGCAGAGAGGGAGAGAGAATGGCGGCTGTAGATGAGGAGCAGCGACACACAGTGTCAACCTCTGAGCCATAGCTGGCCCAGGCTGCCATTCCCCCGGGGGGGAGGGGCCCAACGAGGGCTGCGATCTCCATGGAAGAATGGGTGTACTGGTTCCAGAGAGGTCCCTCCCATCTCGACCCAGGCTGGGGGGTAATCGGGCTCTCTCAACAGGGCGGCGGGGTCGGATCCTCCAGGGAGGCCCCGCTCCATCTCCGGGATGGGGCTGGCCTGGCATGGCGAGCTGGACTCCTGTATGGAAGAGAAAAACAAGCAAACGCTTTTCCCCAGGGGGTTTGCGTGCTGGCTGAGTTAGTTCTTATAGATGACAATGGAAAGCCCGAGCCCTGAGTGGGGGGGGCGGGCAATTTTTTGATAGATAGAAAAGAATACTTTGGATAATGGTCTGCTGGATGAAACCTTGATTGGGTTGGTGGGGGGGGAGGGCACTCTCCCCTTTCTTTAGTTTGTTTGGCCAAGATTTCCTTAAAGATGCGGTTGGCCCATTCCAGTGGTCGGCTTGCCACATTCAAGACATTAAGAGCACATAACACAAAGGTGGAGACAGGAGTTGCCAGAAGGCTTGGGGGAGGGGGGGGAAGGAAAGGTCACACCCAGGTCGAGTGCTTGTTTGCAAGCAATCCCAATCACCGTCTAAAGTGTGGGTTTTTTGCAAAGCAACTTAATCAATTCACAATTATAGTCATATCGTAATATAGCAATCCATAGGAAAGATTTAGAGAAAGATGCAAAGAAAACAGTTCCTGGGCTTGAGGTTTGATCACACGAGCAAATTGAGAGGGGTTTGCAAAAACCCTTTATCAGATCCTAGATCTAGAGGTGGGGTGGGGTGCGTCAGCCCATTAGAGAGAAGGAGGGTGTGCAGAAAAGAAGGCGGGGGGGGGGAAGGTTTTGGAAGTCAGCTCTACCTTCCCTCCCTGTAAGGGGACTTTGGCCGGTTTGAGCTCGCTTCCTACCTTCACAGCGGAGGCTGTGTAAGATAGGTGTGGCTGAGAGACCCCCCCCCCTGGCACTGACTAGCCAGGGGGCGCTCAGCAGAAAATGTGGGAGCATGGAAATAATTCTGGCTTCACATGTAAACTTGCGCCACGCCAATGTGGCAGTGTAGGCTCAGATGGGCGAAGGAAAAGGTTCTCAAGGAAAGGTTTGAAGAAGAGTTTTGAGGGTTTAAACTAAGATGGAGGCGGCTTGAAGCAGGTCCCATCGGCATCCTAGGGAGCACGCACGAGCTGTGTCCCGTTTAAGGCTGATGCTGTAATGGATGAAGCCTTTCAAGGCATTGGCACACATAATCAAAAGGAGAAAAACTTTAATTGAAGCACAAGAGCATAGCTTAGAGGCAATGGAAAAATCCCTCTTAGGAGGGGAAAACTTTAGGGGTCTCTTGAAAGGGGGCAAGACATACAGAACATATATAGGCATACAGAGCACATATAAAGTAATGAGGAGGATTGCAACTCTGATTTGAGATCTTGCTCTCTGGATCTTGCAGGGCGGTTCCTTTGCAGGCTGCGATCCTGCCCTCCCTGAGGTACTGACGATTTTGCTGCCACTGGGAGCTTTGAGCTTAGGGCTTTGCACAGGCTCAGAGGCTACGAGATCTGGTTTGAACCTTACAGCTGGAGAGGGCCAAGGGGGCTTCTTCTTCATGAAGGGGACTTTGGGCTTAAGGCCATTGTGCGAGCATCTTCCCCTTTCCACGCCTCATTGTCCTGTAGATTGGCTATGGGGCATTCTGAGGAGGGTTCAAAACGGCAGTCCTCTTGGTTAGTGAGACGGACTGGGCATAGTGCCAGAGTGTTGGTGTTTTCCTCCATCAGCATTTCTTTTTGCTGCAACTCAGTGGTTATGGACTCTGCAGAGATTTTGAAATGCGCACCACTCGGTGGCACTGGCGGAGGCATGGTGACTTTGGAAATAGAAGGGGCTAGCAGAGCAGGAAGTATAGACGTAGGAGGGGAGCAAGCAACGAGATTTAGATTAGCTGAACTTAGATTAGGCTCAAGTGAAAGCATAGAGGCATGATGATCGGATGAACTTGGCAGTTCCTGCGGGATGTTTGTCCACACCCGGATGTGGATGGCTCCCTGGTGCGTGGAGTCGATGACCCTTGGGATGATGAACAATCCCTGCTCAGCGGCGGAAGCTTTTGGCAAGACCAGCCCAATGGTCTCCGTGGGGATGGGATCACTATACTGAGCCGGAGCAGCGAAGATCTCGTGGGGGAGCTCCGGGGGAAGGGTTTGAGGTGCGGATCTTGGTCCTGGGCTGGGGAGGTGCCCGGATGCGGGCCTCCCCAGCGGGCATTGGGAGCACCCGACCCTAGACCTCCTTGGGGGTCCCCGCCTTCTGGGGGGAGACCCCCCACCGTTCGGGCTGTAGGCCCCCCCGCCGGGCAGTCTACACTCCTTGCGGAAATGTCCTGGTTTGCCGCAATTGAGACACTCGTCTCGGGGCTGTCTCATGGCAGCGGAGAGGGCAGCAGCTAGAAGGCTGGCTTGATGGGCGAAAGACCCGATATCCTGGCAAGCCTTAAGCATGTCGGCCAGTTCGGGGTTCCTACCTAGACCTGTGACTGCTTTGCGGCACTCAGCGGAGGCGTTCTCCTTGGCAAGGCGCTTAAGGAGTTCGCCCTGGGCCTCCTCATTATCAACCTGCCTCTTGAGGGCCTCCTGGAGCCTGTTCACAAATTCGGCGTAGGGCTCCTGAGGCTTCTGCCGGACGCTAGAAAAACTTTAGGTTGGCCGTCCGGTACTGGGGACTTTCAAAAACGCCTTGTAGGCGCATTCAGAGGCGACCGTAAGGGTGGCCTCTGGCAGGACAATTTGTGCGTTGGGGTTAGTGAAAGCTTCGCAGCCATAAAGCTGCGCGGCGGTGTAGGCGCCGCCAGAGGCTGCTCCTCTGCTTATGCACTGTTGGCGATACTCGCTTTCCCAGACCACATATTGTGCGGGGTTTAAGAGCATGCGAAAGGTGGTTTTCCAGTCCTCCGGAATCATTAGGTGATTCCTCGCGACTGCTTCCAACATGCCTCTCACATAGGGGCTGGTGATTCCTACGTCCCGCATTGCCTTGCGGAGTTCAGTGAGGATGTTGTAACCTAGGGGGCGGTACTCGACAACTCTCCGAACGATGCCATCCTCCCCCTCATGATCGGTGTAGTGGATGGGGCATACGGCAAGGAGATCGGCATCGTCTTCCGTCAGGGTTTCCTTTTTTTGCAGATTGTGGCTAATACGCTCTGCTAGAGTTTTGAAACCCGCGCCATTACGTGGCGCTGACGGAGGTGCGGTGGCTTCAGAAAATGGAGGCGGGGCGAAAGGAGGAGGCGGCCGAGCCGCGGGAGGATTTGAATGAGGCGGGGAAGCAAGGGAGGCAGAAGGAGGACAGGCGTCCAATTTAGTGGATAGAGAAAGTTCCGGGGGTGAAACTGAAGCTGAAGAGTCGAAAGGAGGGCGATCTACGGCAAGGGAGCCATAGACCTGCAGGCTGATGGCGGCATAGCATTGCCTCCACGTCAGTAGCAGTGACATCGGCGCGCGAGGCTCTCTGTGAAGAGTGCGCCCGATGTTTTCCCAATCCTTAAGATTCAATGTCCCCCTTTCTGGGTACCATGGACATTGAGCTTCAATCTCCTCAACCAATTTGCGCAGCTCCCCTCTCTTTACGGAGACCCTGCCGCATTTCGCTAGCGCTTTCAATTCGCTAACGTGCTTGTCATAAGCCCTGCTTTTGCAAGCTCCCATACTTACCGTTGGTTCGTCAGACGAGAGAGTGTCCTAGAACTCGAGTCCCTGGATGCGCCAATCCAGCGGACGTCGGTACCGCGGCCCTTTCCCAGGCGACGGTAAGCAGGGTGGAGGTTCGAGGATTTCCCGGGTTTCGGCACCAGCTTGTAGTCATCCCCGCAGGGTCGTCGCTAAGGAGGAGGCGAGACGCGGAGATAACATCTGGTGGAGAGAGCCAGCAGCGGGAGCGCGGGGGTCCGTGGTCCTGGCAACTCTACCGCGTGCCAGTACCTGGCACCTTTTATTAGGGTTATCGTGGGGGCGTGTAGAAAGGCGGACCGGGGGAAACCGGGAGAGCGGGAGACTGAGAGATCATCATGTGATGCATGATCTCACCTGGCTGCTACGTGCGGAAGGAAGCATCAGCGTCTGGGTCTAATCCACACCTGGGGGCAAAGGCCCATTGTCCCTTTGTCTGGGACACCTGGTGGTTGCGAGCCAGGTAGTTCATGACCTGTGACTCATTGGGGGGTGAGCGGCAGGGGAGCGGGTGCGACCAGAAGATCGTAGGAGCGCTGGCATTTCGGCGCTCTACTTACGGTGCTGCTGGATCAGCGGCTCATCCCTACAGGTATATATGCCCCTAATAATAAAAAATCTAAATTCTATTCAAATTTAAATGACAACTTACTGAACCTTAATTATGACCACTGGATACTAATAGGTGACTACAATGGTTTTGTTGACCCAAAGCTAGATAAAAAATTGGCCAATTCAAAAACGTCACACACAAAGAAACAGACAACAGCAATAGGGAAATTACCAAAAACATTCTTTAATTTAATGGAAACGCTCCAACTATATGACATTTGGAGAGTGAAAGAACTGAAAGGTCGAGGATATACTTTCTTCTCCGGCCGACATGGCTGCCATTCCAGATTAGATATGATCTGGACATCAGGTCTCCTCTGCAATAAAACAAAATCAATAGACATATTACCAAGAGTTCTTTCAGACCACAATCCAGTCTGCTGGACACTTTCAGAAACCAAACATAGACACCATTGGAAATTCAAAGATTGGCTGATTAAAGATAAAAAATTCCAGGGGAAAATTACCAAAGCCCTAGAAGAAGATTGGAAAATTAATAATTCAAGCATAACATAAAACCATGATTTGGGACGCTCACAAAGCAGTAATTAGAGGGGAAATAATAGCATATGAAATAATAAAGAAAAAAGAGAGACCCAAACAAGACTAGAATCAAAGCTAAGAAAATCAGAATTAATACTACAAAATAAACCCAAATCTAAAAAGAATATTCTAAACAGAATTAAAATATTAAAATCTCAATTAGAACAGTTAAGAATGGAAGAAATTACGAACAAGAGCAAATATCTAAAACAGAGAATTCTATAATGCCAACAAACCTGGCAAATGGCTATCAGCACAAATTAGAGAAAAAACAAAGAAATATTATAACACAAATTAAAAATAAAGACAAGATTATAATGAATGTAGAGGAAATGGGGAAAATAATTTGTGAATATTACCAAAAACTACAACAAGGAGAACATCAAAATAGATAAAGTACGAAATTATCTGAAAGGAAAAACCAATATAAAATTATCAGAGGAACAACAAAAAAATATAAACCGACCAATCTCAATAGAAGAGGTGTCTAAAAATATATCGAAATTAAAAAATAACAAGGCGCCAGGGCTGGACGGCTACTCTGCCATATACTACAAAATATTTGGACAATAACTAATTCCACACTTAACAAATATATTTAATGATATAATGACAGACAAAAACATACCCAAAACATGCAGGAGCGTAACGAGGCAGCCCTGGGCAAACTGTAGCCCTGGGCAAAACCTGAGTTGGATGCCCCCCCCCCCCCCATGGGCGGCTACTCCACCAAGACCAAAAAATATTTTGCACTAGGACATTGGTGCCTGCAGGGGGTGAAGTTTTTAGACATATCAGCACCAAAATTTCAGCATATCATCAGGAGACTGTCCTTATGCTACCCCCAAGTTTGGTGAGGTTTGGTTCAAGGAGTCCAAAGTTATGGACTCCCAAAGGGGGTGCCCCATCCCCCATTGTTTCCAATGGGAGCTAATAGGAGATGGGGGCTACAGTTTTGAGGGTCCATAACTTTGGGCCCCCTGAACCAAACTGCACCAAACTTAGGGGGAATCATTAGGGCAGTCTCCTGATGAGATCCTGAAAGTTTGGAGACTGTGCCTTCAAAAATGTGCCCCCCCAGCCTGCAACCCCCATTGACAGCAATGCAGAAAACTCAATGCAGAACAAAGATTCTTGGCCAAATTTCTGGGATGTTCCTGCAGGGGGCGCATTTTTGGATGTATCAGCACCATAATTTCAGGGTCTCATCAGGAGACTGCCCCAATGATACCCCCCAAGTTTGGTGCAGTTTGGTTCAGGGGGGCCAAAGTTATGGACCCTCAAAACTGTAGCCCCCATCTCCTATTAGCTCCCATTGGAAACAATGGGGGATAGGGGCACCCCTTTTGGAAGTCCATAACTTTGGACTCCCTGAACCAAACCTCACCAAACTGGGGGGGTAACATAAGGACAGTCTCCTGATGATGCGCTGAAAGTTTGGTGCCGCTAGCCTAGAAACTGCGTCCCCTGCAGGCCAAAAATGGAAAACCACTAAAAATACCCAAAAACGAACCCAGCATTTTGATGCCCCCCACAAGGTGATGCCCTGGGCAGCTGCCCACCTTGCCCAATGGGCATTACGCCAGTGAAAACATGGCAAGATGCAAACATTATCCTAATCCCTAAAACAAAAGAAAACATACTTACCAAGGAGGATTTCATTACTCAATGTGGACTACAAAATATTCGCATCAATTCTAGCAGATAGATTTAAGGTAGTATTAAATGCAATAATCAAAGAAGATCAAGCTGGATTCCTACCAAAAAGAAGTACAAAACAAAATGTTAGAGTTGTCATAAATATAATAGAATTACTAGATCACAAACCAGACTTCCCAGCCGCACTCCTATTATTGGATGCACAGAAAGCCTTCGATCAAATCAATTGGTCATTCCTAAAAGAAACATTAACAGCAATTGGAGCTCAGGGCCCCTTCTATAATGCAATTAATGGAATTTATTCTAAACAAACAGCCAAAATTATTTTCAACAACGAAACCTCACAGGAAATAGGAATACATAGAGGAACGTGGCAAGGCTGCCCTCTGTCGCTGCTCCTCTTCATTTTGGCTGCAGAGATCCTACTTAATAACATCAGAGAAAATGATGACATCAAAGGAATAGAATTAAGGGGGGGGGAATACAAAGTAAGAGCTTTTGCAGATGATATGATATTTTTCATAAAAGAACCAAATGATAACATACTAACACTAATAAATGAGATCAAAAGGTTCGGAGAAGTAGCAGGATTCAAAATAAACAAAAATAAATCAAAACTGTTAACCAAAAATTTATCCAAAAAGGAAAATGAGAAATTGGAATTAATTTCAGAACTCAAAATTGAACAAAGATGAAATATTTAGGAATCCAGATAACAGGAAATAACCAAAATCTGGTACAAAATAATTATTTCACCCTCTGGAACAAAATCAAAACAGACCTGATCAAATGGAATAAAATAAATCTCTCGATTTTGGGAAGAAGATCGATAATAAAAATGAATGTTCTCCCAAAACTAATGTACTTATTCCAAAACATCCCAATTATCGAAACAGAAAAACCACTATTAAACTGGAACAAAGAGATAAACAAATTTATATGGAATGGGAAGAAACCCTGTATTAAAAATATAAACATGATTCAAGAAAAAACGAAAGGGGGCTTAGCGGTCCCAGACCTTAAACTTTACCATGATGCAAATGCTTTACAGTGGATTAGTGAATGGATGAAGTTAGAAAATGTCAACCTATTAAATTTGGAAAGTTACGGATGTCCGACTGGATGGCACAACCAAATGTGGCCACAACAAAAAACGAAAATATCTAGAACTTCAGTAATCAAAAATCATCACATTAGGAAAGTATTACTAAAAATCTGGAAAAGATACCAAAAAATATTTTACAATAAAATACCCCCATGGGTCTCAAGAATGGAATCACTACAATTAAAAGATAACAATTTAGAGGACAGATGGCCAACATACAGAAACTTCACAGTCAAAAACAATAATGAAATAATTTTTAAATCCAGAGAACAAATAAGCATAAGAGATAAAATTTGCAATTGGTACACATACGAACAATTACTCAACTTTTTCAAATCTGATAAAAAAATACTGGGGAATTACCAATGAAGAAAATGAACTAGAGAAAGTTCTACTCTGCGAAGAAAATAAACAGATTAGTAAAATATATAAAATCTTATTAGCACAGAAAACAGAACAAGACATAATAAAACCAGTTATGATTAACTGGGCACAAAGCATAGGATACAACATTCAACTAGAAAACTGGGAGAAATACTGGAAAAACATTTACAATTTCACTCCATGCACTACTCTTAGGGAAAACAATATAAAAATATTTTACAGATGGTATTATACTCTGCAAAAACTTGCCAAAATGTACAAAAACTACTCACCTACATGTTGGAAATGTGGAGAAAAGGTTGGCTCTTCCATACATACCTGGTGGTCCAGTAAGAAAATTAAGAAATTTTGGAAAAACGTACATAAACAAATCCAAAGAATGATGGGAATAAAATTCAAAATGACCAAAGAAATTTATTTTTTGAGTCCAGTTATAACAGATTTGCAACTATCCAAAAATAACCTATATCTTTTTCTTTATTTATCATCAACAGCAAGACTGTTGATAGCCACACACTGGAAATTGCCAACCGTACCTTCTCTAGAGGAATGGATCCATAAGACACAGGAATATTACATCGCAGATAGTTTATCGCAGAAAATCAATATGTCATCAAGAAATACAGACTTGTTGAAAGATAGAAACTTAAAATGGGAACCGTGGAAGATGTTTGTAAGATTAAGATACAAATTGTAGAAATGTAATTCTCATTGACTCCAAATAAATATGTTTAATTCATAGAATTGTTAAGCTAACAATAAGCAATGTGTGAAGATTTAAGTTATACAAACAACATATTATTGCTTCCAAATCTATATCTTGTTGACAAAGATTAGAACTTCGAAATTGTATTAAAAGTTCAGGATAAGTAACAATTACCAGCATACTAATTAGATAAGTTGATAATTCCAACAACACTTAGATAAGTGTCCTAATGTTCAAGGAGAAGTCCAATCACTAGGGTGTTGGAAACGGGGTCTATTCTATATAATTCTACCTTCTTTCATTTCTATTGCTCCTCAACTCCTCTTTTAACTAACATAGTAATGCGTCCAAGTAAAAACGCAGACAAAAGTGTAATATACTTGTGAAGACTAACACCTCTTTCTTTCCTCTTTTCTTCTCCCCTCCCCTTATGTATATCAATCTAGCTCTATTTTTGAGTCATAGCAGTAGACAATGAATATATGAACTAATATGTTAATATGGGAACATAATATCAAATCTTCAAAGACAAGAAGACACAACGCTAACAAAGATGTAAAACTAACAAATGTCAATATTATAACTAATGGTACATCTCATTTATGTGTACCCAGAGACTATCAATTTTGTATGTACTGCTATTTTTATTTTGCTTGCTATTTTATGTTGAAACTTAAATAAACTATTAAAAAAATGAAATGAAAATTAACCAACAAACCCATCATCTCCCTTTTCACTCCCTTAAATGATGACATGCTTCTCATAATGTCAGTTATATGATTCATTCAATGATGCGCTCTGAATTTCTTCTATTCGTAGTCTTTATTGCAATAAACATAAAACCCTTGGCTAAGCAAAGCCAGTTCTAAACCAACCAACCCCCCCCCCCATTTGTAGTTTTATTACCTCTCCCTCCAGCCCCTTTGATACGTAATCCAAGAGCAGGAAAAGTAGGAGAAAGCGAAAGTCATTTCTGGAGACCTTGGGAAAGAGACATAGCTATCTGTTTCCCCCCCCCCCCTTTGGTGAATAAAGCATGACTTGTTTTATAAGGGGGGGTGGTATACTTAGCTGACGTGTTAATCTACACTCAGACCATGAAAGACCATGTACCCCTAGTGAGGGAAGTATTAAAACACTTGCAAGCCAATGAAGTTTATGTCAAACATTCCAAATGTGAATTTCACCAAACCAAATTGGATTTTCTGGGTTAACGCATTTCGGGGGAGGGGCTGGAAATGGACCCAGGAAAAGCCCAGGATGTTCTTGCATGGGAACCACCCTGCACCAGGAGGCAATTACAATCATTTTTAGAATTTGCCAGCTTCTACCAGGATTTTACCAGAGACTGCCCAGTTGGCACTGCACCCCACTGACCTTTTAAAAAGGAAAGGAACTGGGGGAGCCCCATCATGGAGCAGCTTTAAACTGGATTAATGTCTGTCAGCAATCCTTTGATCAGCTCAAACAGGCTTTCACAGACTGTATTACGCCGTGCCAACCCCTGCCAACCATTCATAGTGCAAGTTGATGCCTCAGAAATGGCTATGGGCGCGGCTCTCCTCCAGAGGGGGGAGAACGGCAAATTGAATGCCTGTGCATACTTGAGCTCAGAGCTCAATTGGACATTGGAGATAAAGAAACGGTAGCCATAAAAAAAAGTTGCCTACGTGGCAGCACTGGCTGGAAGGGGCACAGCGCTCCTGTGAGGTGTGGCCAGACCACAAAAACCTGGCAGCCCTTAAAAGGCCTAGCAAATTGAATGCCAAGCAATATTTTTAAGGTACTCTTTAAAGGAATTATCAGCCATTTTTGAAGCCCACCCCGCTACATTCCAGGAAATGGCCCTCCAAGAGGACCTTTTGCAAACGAGTCAGTTTTCCAGATTAGAGGGGTTGGGAGGTTAGCCTGAGGGGAATTTGATCTTCCATCTATGCTGGTCCCCTTAGCTGACTTCCATATTTCTAGTTCCAATTGAGTCAGGAATTTCTTGGGATGTAGAAGCAGAAAAAGGAAAAGCTCTTGTTTAGTCAGCCCCTCAGAAATAAGTTATGTTGTATTTATTTATTTATTTATTTATTTATTTATTTATTTATTTATTTCGATTTTTATACCGCCCCCTCCCCGGGGGGCTCTGGGCGGTGTACAGCATTTAAAACAGTGTAATTAAATAACATTTAAAAGCAGCGATAAAACTCCCAATACATTCACAAATTAAAACCCAAGATTAAATTTAGGTTAAAATTCAAGATATAAAGATATAAAGTGGCGTCCAGCGTTCCAATAATGTAAAAACCCTCCCTCCCCAAGATGGAGGGGGGCATGGCGAGTCTCAATGATGTAATTGTGGCCCAGATGTTGAGGGCCAGGCGGGGCACTATTGGCGGCTGGGTCCTCCAAAGGCCCGGCGGAACAGCTCCGTCTTGCAGGCCCCGCGGAACTCCCTAAGGTCCCGCAGGGCCCGGACAGCTGGAGGAAGAGCGTTCCACCAGGCCGGGGCCAGGGCAGTAAAGGTCCTGGCCCGCGTGGAGGCCAGCCGCATTGCCGAGGGGCCAGGGACCACCAGTAGATTGGCCTCCGCAGATCGAAGAGGCCGCCTAGGGACGTATGGGGTGATGCGGTCTCGAAGATACGATGGTCCCAGGCCGTGAATGGCCTTAAAGGTCAACACCAGCACCTTGAAGATGATCCGGAACTCTACTGGAAGCCAATGCAGCTGCCGCAGCACAGGCTGGATGTGTTCCCGAAAGGTGCTGCCCGTAAGCAGACGTGCTGCTGCATGGTGAACCAGTTTTAATCGCCGGATCAAACGCAAGGGAAGGCCCGCGTAGAGCGAGTTACAATAGTCAAGTCTGGAGATGACCGTTGCATGGATCACCGAGGCTAGATCCGCTCTGGAGAGGAAGGGGGCCAGTCGCCGGGCCTGACGGAGGTGGAAAAAGGCAGCCCGGGTTGTATGGGCCACCTGGGTCTCCATTGAGAGAGATAAGTCCAGGTGGACCCCCAGGCTGCGAACGGAGGGGGTCGGTGCCAATGTGACCCCCTCCCATACCGGCGGCTGGAAAGTCCCCTCCCCCCCTTCACGGCCAAGCCAAAGGATCTCCGTCTTCGAGGGATTCAGTTTCAACCTGCTCTGTCGCAACCAACCAGCTACCGCCTCCAAACAATGCTGTAGAGCCGCAGGGGCGGTGGCTGCTCCCCCCTCCATCAACAGAATGAGCTGAGTGTCATCAGCGTACTGATGACAGATCAGCCCAAAACTCCGCACCAACTGAGCAAGGGGTCGCATGTAGATGTTAAATAACAGCGGGGACAGTAATGCCCCCTGAGGCACACCGCATTGTAGCGGGCACCTCCGGGAGGCCTGGTCCCCGCACCTCACTTGCTGATTCCGGCCCCGGAGAAACGAGGTTATCCACTGAAGGACAGTGCCCCGCACTCCGGAGGCGGCCAGGCGGTGGGTCAAAAGATCGTGGTCGACCACATCAAACGCTGCGGTGAGATCTAACAACACCAGCAGCGCCGATCCGCCTTGGTCAAGCTGGATGCGGAGTGTGTCTGTGACGGCGACGAGAACAGTCTCCGTCCCATGCCCAGCACGGAAGCCGGACTGGAAGGGGTCAAAAGCCGATGTGTCATCCAGAAAACCTTGAAGCTGCTCCAGCACCACTCTCTCAATTACCTTCCCCAGAAACGAAAGATTCGAAACGGGGCGGTAATTGGCCAGATCTCCTGGATCTAACGATGGTCTTTTTAAGAGTGGGTGGACCACTGCCTCCTTCAACCCATCCGGGAAGGTTCCTTGCTCAAGAGAACCATTGATGATACTCAACAGATGGGGTCGTAACTCCGCCCGGCAGGTTTTTACAAGCCAGGACGGGCACGGATCCAGAGGACAGGTAGTAGGTCTAACAGCAGCTAAGGCTCTGTCAACAGCGGCTTCAGAGAGCAGGGAGAACTGGGTCAAACAAGGGCCCGAAGACGGCAAGGGAGTCTCCAGTTCGCTAATTGTAGCCAACGTGGATGGAAGGTCGTGGCGGAGCGACGTGATCTTATCCGCGAAAAAGCTCATAAATGCCTCACAGCTAATATCCAATTGGGAGTTTGAAGATCTCTCCGGTAAGGAGGTCAATGACCGAATTATACGAAACAATTGTGCTGGGCGTGAGCTAGCGGACGCGAGGGAGGAGGAGAAGAAAGTCCTCTTCGCCTCCTTCGTCGCCATCTCATAGGCTTTCATAAGCGTCCTATAGGATGTTCGTGCCGCTTCGTCGCGAGATTTCCTCCATACTCGCTCTAGACGTCTAAGCTCCCGCTTCATGCGGCGCAACTCCTCTGTATACCATGGAGCGCGCCGAGAGCGGGGGCGTAGAGGACGCCGGGGAGCAACAACGATGGCAGCGGAGAGTCGAGAGTTACAATCCTCCACCTGCTCATCGAGTGTGCCGGTGGGTTCAGGGTCCCGCAGAGCATTCAGGAAACCAAGTGGATCCATAAGTCTCCGCGGGCGGGCATAAATCAGCCCGTCGCCTAGACGGGTTTGGCGCGGCATGTCCACCCGAACCTTCAGGGCAAAATGGTCGGACCATGGCACTCTATCAGTAGAGGATACGACCAGGCCTATCCCCGACCCGAAGACCAAATCCAGCGTGTGCCCAGCCTCATGGGTGGGGCCAGAGTTTATCAAGGAGAGGCCTAGCGTCGCCATGGATGACACTAGGTCCGCAGCCGCTGTGCAGGAGGCAGCGTCGGCATGGACGTTGAAGTCCCCCAGGACAATAAGTCTGGGGAACCGCAACGCCCAGTCCGCCACCACCTCCAGCAGCTGCGGCAGGCTGTCTCTCGGTGCGCTAGGCGACCGGTACACCAGGAGAACAGCCAACCTCTCCGAGGCCAACCACTCCAGGCCGACACACTCTATGCCGGTGACCTCCGGGACGGGGGCTGCCCTGAAGGGAATAGAATCACGGATGAACAATGCAACACCGCCCCCCCCGGCCCTGAGTTCGTGATCGGTGGAGACACGCGAAACCCGGGGGCGCGACTTCGCCGAGGGCGACGGTCTCACCTTCGCGCACCCAGGTTTCGGTGATACATGCCAGGTCCACTTGTTGGGCTCCGAGAAAATCCCGGAGCACCATGGTCTTATTATTAATGGACCTGGCATTAATTAACACCAAAGACGAAGCAGAGTGTCCCTGATCCCTGATATTGAGAGAGTCACTCACTTCTAAGATATCAGCATCAGCCTGTGTCTCCAATTGCTGTGTGAAGGTGTTTTCCATCGTATTATCTCCTTATGAGTGTGTGTTTCTCATTAGTTGGTAATGTTTTAAAAGACACAACAGCTTCCTCTTCGAGATCCAAAGGCCAAGGAATATGATTGCACTCAGCTAATAAAGCCAGGGAGGTAAATGCCATCTGAAGATAATCTCTTTCATACTGGAATGTTAATTCCATGGTCTTAGTATTGACAACCCTCACTTTTGAGTCATTTAATTCTTTTAGTTCCTGAGCCCAAGACTTCTCCCTACCTCGAGAACCAAATTCCTTTTGGAGCACCCTGAAGGATCTGAGATCGATGTCTGTCTCATTAACCTGAAAGTCTGTCGAGGGAGGTGGGATTTTTGGCTCATCATAACAATCAGGTCAGGGTTTCTACTTGCTGACTCAAACCTCGCCTGACAACAGTCTGCACGTGGATGGCAAGCAACTGCGCTGGTCAGTTTGGAAGGCCTTCATTTGCCAGCCATCAGCGGTATAAGGAAGAAGCTGGATCTACCAAAACACTCACACAGTCCCAATATATCCATCCCTCATCCCTCCCTCCTCCCTAGCCCATAATAATACTTTCTATAGAGCAGTGGTGGCGAACCTATGGCATGGGTGCCAGAGGTGGCACTCAGAGCCCTCTCTGTGGGCATGTGCAAACAGAGTCCCCCCCCCCCACACACACACATATATCTAGGCTGGCCTGGGCCACTGGGCTCAATTATTAGCATTAAACCTAAGATCTAATTTTGGGGAAGCAGTGTTAAACCCCGCTGTTAAACCCCACTGATTTTCATGCGAAGAACTAAAGCACGTTCCTTTACCTGGGAGTAAGCTCGGTTGCTGTAAATGGGGCTTGGTTCTGAGTCAACCCTCCTAGGGTTGTGATTCACCCATTTGAAGAGTTGCACGGTTGCTTCAAGGCAAAACCACAAACTACCACCAAGCTTACTCCTGAGTAACTCACACCTCGGAGCCAACCGTTTTTCTAAACTAAAACCTCAGTATTCAGGTTAAATTGCCATGTTGGCACTTTGTGATAAATAAGTGGGATTTGGGTTGCAATTTGGGCACTCGGTCTCGAAAAGGTTCGCTATCACTGCTATAGAAGGTGCGAAGGACACGAATGTAAGATGTCTTCAAGGTCAATGGCCAGAGATGGTACCGTTATCTCGGGTACTTCTACTTAGTTACCTAGGAAAACGAAAGTACCCATAATCCCCCTCAGAACTGCTCTCCTTGCTGTCAGGCCTCAGCCTGTTGGAGTCACTACTCTGCCCCTTGTTCAATCCTCCTCTTCCTCTAGAGACCTAAAAGATCCCAATTGTCTGCCCCCACCCCACCCCCGGTCCTGAGGAGGGGGGATTTAGTACAATGGGCGGGATTATGGTGGAAGGAGGATAAACTGTATGTTCCCCCCGAATGGAGACCCCGGGTGCTCGCAGGCTGCCATGATGCAATGTCACTGGATGTTTCAGATTCTTGAAAATGTTACACCTGATCCGCAGACAGTTTTGGTGATGCACACTCCACAAAGATGTGGAGACATACGTGCGTGGTTGCCCTACCTGTGCCATGGCCAAGAAGGTGCCCATGAAAATCCCCGGGCTGCTGCAGCCATGATCAATGGAGTGTGATTTCCATGGCCTTTATTACTGACCTCCCCTCCAGTTATGGGAAGACAGTAATCGGGGTGGGGGGGGGTGGATCTTTTCTCCAAGCAGGCTCATTTCATCCCTTGCTCAGGGCTCCCCTCAGCAAATTGGCCCATCTCTTCATTCAACACATTTACTGCCTCCATGCAGCCCCCGATAAAATCATTTCTGATCGGGGCAGCAAGTTTGTAGCCTGCTTTTGGAAATAGTTCCTGAAACTGTTGGGAGTGGAACAAGGGCTTTCTTCAGGGTACCATCCACCGCCACATCTCAAAAAGGATATTGAAGAGATGGAAAAAGTGCAGAGAAGGGCAACGAGGATGATTGAGGGACTGGAGCACCTTCCTTATGAGGAGAGGCTCCAGCATTTGGGACTCTTTAGTTTGGAGAGGAGACGTCTGGGGGGGGGGGATATGATTGAAGTCTATAAAATTATGCATGGGGTAGAAAATGTCGACATAATTTTTTTTCTCTTTCTGACAATACTAGAACCAGGGGGCATTCATTGAAAATGCTGGGGGGAAGAATTAGGAATAATAAAAGGAAACATTTCTTCACTACTCTACAAAGCAAAGCGAAAGCTTCACACTTGATAAAGGAATGTGTTTCCTGTCTCCAAGGCCTGGCCACTCAGCCAGCGATAGCTGGACACCTGCAGAGAAGAAAGGCCCTCGTCTCCTCCCTTCCTCCCACAGTGCCTTCTGTTTCCAATATCCTCTCCTTTTTTCGGGTAGGAGGCCAGCTCTAAGTTTTACCATGGAGCTGGAAGAATTAGCAAGGAACCATTAGCAGAGTGACCTTTTTTCAGGTCCCATCAGTTTCAGATCCCATCCAAGCAAACTTGCCTTTTGACCACACTGTTCACGAAGGTTGACAGAGGTGTGGAGAGTGAAAACTTATTTTTTTCTGCTGAACATTCAATTGTTAAATAGTTCTATTTTCCTGAAATTGGTAGTGAATGGGCACCATTGCAAATCAAATATTAGGTCCATTTGGCATTTTGTCATTGTAATGAATGTTGTCCTGATAAGAACTCGGTTGCCGTTTGGGGGCTGTGCAGCTACCACAGGAAACAGTGCCGAGGCTCTCGCGCCTTAATTAAAGTGTTCGCTACTATGATCTGAACCGCTAAGAGCAAGGCTCCATTGGAATTCTGACACAGTGTGCTGCGTGAGACTCCAAAATGGCTGCTGCAGGAGATGGAGACAAACATGTAGAGGAGGGTGGGAGAAGAGGGGGAAACCAAAGTAGGAAGAGGAGTGAGAGAGAATAAAACAAAACATGAGTGACAGCTGCCTCTGACTTGACAATCGGGACTGGGGAAACCCTGGAAGGGTTTAGAGGGGCCAGGAAGGGAAGGGATGATTCACATCTACACTGGACAACTCTGCAGGGGGGGTGTCTCTCTGTGTGCTGCTTGCAGAGCAGGACCAGGAAAGAGATCAGTCTGGCCCCTCCTCTATTGATTTGCTTTGCATCCCACACCTAACTGCCTGGCAGCATCTCCAGCAAGGATCAGGAATGGATCAGGTCTCACTCCCCCAGGGACCAATTCTCTGGCGATCTCTTGGGCAAGCCCAGCTGAAAGGCTTGTGGCCATCAGGATAGAGGTTGGGCTGTGTGGAGAGGGGTTTATGCTTGGGGGTGGCAAAGAGTCTGGGGGTGAAAAGGGTTTCTGCCCTCTCTGGGTCTCTGTTCAACTCAGCTCCTGTAGGGATGGGAAAGTGTTTTTGTGGCGATTTCTGTCTGTTCTCCTGGAAATAATTTTCCTTGGTAATGGTACCTGGGATTCCTCTGGAGCAGGAAGGACTCTCCAACTACAGTCAATGGTGTAAAAGCCTAAAGGACTGTCCACAGGAGGGCCTGTTACTTAGCCATGGACTGCCATCGGACCATCATGGTGTACATCCCACTTCCAAAATCATGCCTCTGAGCATGAGCAGATTCCTTTCCCAGCCTTGCTGAATAATCATAATAAGACTCCGCTGCTTCAGGAGGCGGAGCCAAATGCGTAGAGGAGGGAGGGAGAAGAGGGGGAAAGAATGGGAAGAGGAGTTGGAGAGAAGAAAACAAACATGAGCGGCAGCTTCCACTGTAACAATGCATTTTAATGTGCAAAGCCAACTGGATCTTCAGTGGCCTATCACAAGCCCTGCTGGGTCACAGCACTCCTAGACCCCTGCCCACCTTCTCAAAACACTTGGTGTGCACCAACAAAGGTGTTGGTGGACACCATGCATTGGGGACTCCAGGCACAGAGTCTTTTCTAAATGTTTTGTGAATGTTCCTTCACGTCTCTAGGTTAAATTTTTTGCTCCTTTTTTTCTGCCTAACTTTCTACTGGCTGACTATAAGAACATAAGAACTAGCCTGCTGGATCAGACCAGAGTCCATCTAGTCCAGCACTCTGCTACTTGCAGTGGCCCACCAGGTGCCTTTGGGAGCTCACGTGCAGGATGCGAAAGCAATGGCCTTCTGCTGCTGCTGCTCCTGAGCACCTGGTCTGCTAAGGCATTTGCAACCTTAGATCAAGGAGGATCAAGATTGGTAGCCAGAGATCGACTTCTCCTCCATAAATCTGTCCAAGCCCTTTTTAAAGCTACCCAGGGTAGTGGCCATCCCCACCTCCTATGGCAGCATATTCCAAACACCAATCATGTATTGTGTGAAGAAGTGTTTCCTTTTATTAGTCCTAACCCCCCCCCCCCCAGCATTTTCAATGTATGCCCCCTGGTTCTAGTATTGTGAGAAAGAGAGAGAAATGTCTCTCTGTCAACATTTTCTACCCCATGCATAATTTTATAGATTTCAACCATATCCCCCATCCTTCAATCATCCTCGTTGCCCTTCTCTGCACTTTTTCTATCTCTTCGATATCCTTTTTGAGATGTGGCGACCAGAATTGAACACAGTACACCAAGTGCGATCGCACCACTGCTTTATATAAGGGCATGACAATCTTTGCAGTTTTATTATCAACTCCTTTCCTAATTATCCCCAGCATAGAGTTTGCCTTTTTCACAGCTGCCATGCATTGAGTTGACATTCCCATGGAACTATCAACTAAGTTATGAACCCTCAAAACGGAGTCCATATGGGAGTCTATAACATTGGACCCCCTGAACCAAACCTCACCAAACCTGGGTGGTATCAGAAAGAGACTATACTGATGATACCACCTAGGTTTAGTGAAATTTGATTTAGGAGGTCCAATGATATGGACCCTCACAAGGGTAGCCCCATCTACTATTGGCTCCCATTGGAAACAATGGGGGATGGGGTACCCCCTTTGGGAGTCCATAACATTGGACCCCCTGAACCAAACCTCACCAAACCTGGGTGGTATCATCAGGAGAGTCTCCCAACATATCCCTGAAATATTGGTACTGCTAGTTTAAAAACTGCGCCCCCTGCAGGCCAAAAACCAGAAAACACTAAAAAATACAAAAAACCCTCACAAACGGGGAGCGGAGCTTCGGACATGTAATGGGGGGGGGGGGGTTGAACCCAAGAACACCCCCCTCCCTTACCTACGTCCTTGCTACCAGACCATGGCCACACAGCCCGGAAAACCCACCACAACCAGTTGAATCCAGCCAGGAAAGCCTTCGACAATGCATTAACAGGTACCAGGTTGGGTCTGTTTTCTGACTTCAGTCCAGCCAGTCCTGCCAAGATGAACAGGTTTGCAGCTCCGCTGTGTCTGTCCTTTCTTTGCAGGAGTCTCTTGCAGCCCTTGAACGCGCAGCTGTTAAAAAGTTTCTTGCAACCCTTGAATGCACAGCTGTGCAAAGAGGCCGAATTATTCTGGGGCAAGTAAGGGGAAACTTATACAGGCCCTCCCATCATTCTGGAGAGGCGAGAGAGCCAGTCTTTTTAGGAGCAGATCCCGAAAAACCCAGCAGCAGAGAGGGGTAATTTGGAGATCAAGGGGCAAAGTCCTGAAAAGCTCATCATATCCGCCCCACGGGGAGGGAAGCCACATGGAGCCCCAGATCCCAGAGGGGCGGCCAGGGAAGGGGGCGGGGAAGCCATGTCCTTCCTCTTCAACGTTTGCGGCACCATCAGCAGCCCCTTCCCAGTGAGTCGGGGGTGGGGGGTTGCAGGGCTGGCAGTGGGGGTGGGTGGGCGCAGAGCCCCGGATCCAGGAGAGCAGTCCCACTGCAAAATCGTGGAAGGGTGGGGGCTTCTCCCCCCTCCCCCCCTCCTGTTGCAGACCTTGAAACTGGTAGTCTCGTCTAAATAGCAAATACCAGGTTCCAGGAAATATTCCTTTTTATCAGCACAGCACAGTGACCTTAGTTTTCTGGCTGAATATGTATCGATAAGCTACGCCTCTCTTTTGGCAGGTGCAAGAATCAATGTAACCCACTGGTTTCATTTATGATTGATACAAATAAGCCCTTTCATTTATTTGGGTGCTGTGTGGTTTCCGGGCTGTGGTTTCCTTTCATTTATGATTGATACAAACAAATACAAAATTAGTCGATGCATATTGTGTTGGCCTTATCAGCAACACAGACAGACAGAGAAGCGTTGTCTAGCAGTGGTCCCTCCACTGAGCAAGCCTGTCCTTCGTTAATCAAGGGGACACCATCCCTTGGTTTATGGTATGTGGTTGCATCTTATTTCTCCCTCTGCAAATGTCACGCCGTGCTTGAAAACTGGGAATTATGATATGAAATGTGGAAAGCTGAGTTACAAATGAAATGGCAAATTCGTCCTTCCCTTCCCCAAGGAAGCCCGCAGACTGTTTTGCAAAGGGGGGTGGGGGGGAGGTCTGTTTTGCACCCACAATGCTTTGGGGGGACCCTTCCCCACACCGGCTGCTTCCGCCCCACGGGAAGGGAAGCCACAGAGAGCCCGAGATCCCAGAGAGGCCGCCAGGGAAGGGGGCGGGGAAGTCATCTCCTTCCTCTTCAGCCTTTGCAGCAGGATCAGCAGCCTCTTCCCAGTGAGTCAAGGAGGGGAGGGAGGGAGGGGGGGGGGTTGCAGGGCTGGCAATGGGGGGTGGGCGGCTGCTGTCAGGGGCGAGAGGCTGGCTGCAGAGGAGGCGTCTGGGCGAGGGGGGAGTATATGCCCCCCCCCAGGGAGGGGAGCACGTGGAGGGGACCCCCAAGTCCCGGGATCTTCTCTGGGGCATTTAGTGTCTTTGCAAACGAGTTGCATTCAGAGGGGACGGAGTCTGCAGAGGGGCCCCCCTTCCTTCACTCCGGTGGGCAAAGCCCCGAGCAGAGAGCAAAGAGCTGAAGGGGGTGGGGGGCGATATCCTCACATTGAGGAGAGGGTGAAATGAAGGGCCAGGCTGTGCTTGGCAGGGCCCCAAGTGTGGAGAGAGGAAGGGTGGAGCAGAGAACTGGGAGAAGAGCCTCCCTTTTTGCCCCCCACCCCCATTCACAACCTCCCCCCCTTCTTGTGCCAGAAAGAGCAACTCTGTGCAACACAAAGAAGTCCCCAAAGAAAAAAGACCCAGAGCATTAAGACATCAATATGAAAGGGAAGTTCTGATTCCTTTAGACTGAGGAGGGGGCTGATGGATCAAGGCTGAGGAGGAGATTTGGGGTGAGCCCCCCCCCCCCCATTTCACCCTCCTCTGCTTTTTGGCAGCCAGTTCCCAGCAGACTTTTCCTTTTTTCCACATCAGCAATGCAGCCACCTCCTTTGCTTTGGGGGAGATGGATGAGGGAGAGCCCCCTCTCCAATCCCCTTTGAATTGTGGGCTGCATCTTTACTGCCCTGGATTTGGGCCAAGGGGAGGGTCCCCCCCCCTCCCCTAGGCCTCTTGAGACGGTGATCCAGACTTGCAGGATCTTTTCTGGGTCAGCAGTGCTGGGTGGGAGACAGAATGAAGGCGTCCATCCGGCGTGCCAGGGAGCCACTGGTCTCTGACCTGATTCATGCAAGGAAAGACAAGGGGCACAACTTTTTGCGTTGCAGTGCTAACTTTCTGTGTGCTGGGAGTTTTCCGTGATGCAAGGAAACCTTCATGGTTGCCAAGGTCAGGGCTGGAATATCCCACCTAACCCCCTTGAGCCAGACAGCCCAGGTTTAGCTCTCTATTTATGGTTAAGGAGACGTTATGCAATTTGACAGTGAATCTGGAGTGATCCATTGAGAAAAACAGAGGCTGATTCCGCATGGGCCAAAAACAGCAGTGTGAAAACGGTGTGAAAACAGTATAAACCCTTTTACACCATTTTAAACCCTTTTACACCATTTTCACACCGTTTTCACACTGCTGTTTTTGGCCCATGCGGAATCAGCCAGAGGATCAATAAGGATCCGTGATTTTGCATCGTGGTGGTGCCACAAAGCCGCTGGTGCACGATTTTTGAATTGCAGTTGGGGTCCTCTGTCTCTCCCACCCCGTCTCCAGGGATTCGTGCCACCTGCCTCTCTTGTCCTGTCTCCTGGGAGCAGCCTGTGCCAGAGAGCCCCCAGATGAATTATAGGGGCTCCCTTCAGGGCAGTTAAGCTGGGCCCTCTTCCTGGGCATCAGGAGCAACTTCCTCTTGCCTCACGGAAGGCTACCCCCTAGTACTGTGAGCCCCCCCTTGCCTGTACTTTCCCTCGTCCCTTTTCCCTGCCTTCCTGGCTTTTGCACACACTCCCCAACATTCTCCCCCTCCTATCTTTGGCTGTGAACATGACCTATGATTTGATGGTGAATTTAGAGTGACTTAACACAGAAATCATGAGGATCCGTGCTTTGGAATCAAGATTTTGCACCGTCGCAGCACCCATGAGGGAGAGGATACACGATCCCTGGAGATCCCACTTGTGCCCAGTCCTCTTTTGCACCCGACTTATTTATTTATTTATTATTATTTATTTATGGGTTTTTTATACCGCTCTACCCCCGGAGGGCTCTGAGCGGTGTACAACATAACTTCCTCTACACAGTGTACAATAACCCATATAAACAACCCCATTAAAATTAGATTAAAACACAGCGATAAAATTAACAACGATGACGTTACGCAATACCCCATTTAAAACCCTCCCAGAGGGGGGAAGCAAAACAAAAAGTGGGTCCCATAGATGCTCATGGGAACTCCGAACCGGAGGAATAAAAGGGGGGCACTCTCAGCGACTGGACACTCCAAAAGCCCGGCGGAACAACTCAGTCTTACAGGCCCTGCGGAATTCACCAAGGTCCTGCAGGGCCCAGACAGCTGGAGGGAGAGTGTTCCACCAGGCAGGGGCCATGGCTGAAAAGGTCCTGGCCCGAGTGGAGGCCAGTCGGATCATTGAGGGGCCAGGAACCACCAGCAAATTGGCCTCTGCTGAGCGCAGAGGCCGAGTAGGGACATATGGGGTAATGTGGTCCCGAAGGTACGAGGGTCCCAGGCCGCGTAAGGCCTTAAAGGTCACCACCCACACCTTGAAGATCATTCGGAGCATTTTGGTAACTGTTTTGGTCCAATTTCTCTCTGTAGGGCTCCCAAACAGGGTGTGGGACGAGGTTGGGGATGGGGGGCTTCCTAAGTACACAGAAGAGTTAGAAAATTGGAAGAAAGAGATCTTCCTCCCCCACCCCAAGCCACTCTAGCAGTGGGGCCGGACCATGCCTCTCACCCTCCAGGAGCCATGGAAGCTACAAATCCATGGAGCAGTGTATAAGGGGAAGGGAGAAAGGAGAATGTGTTACCTTGAGTCCTTTGGGGGGGGGGGGGAGCATTAAAGAGTTGGGCTCCTCCACAGAAAGAAAAAAGGGTCATATCTTGTGCCGGAAACTGCAGGCAGTTTACCTCAGGAGGACTCCAGCATGTTACTTGTTTATTTATATTCATTCATTTTATTTGATTTCTATTGTAAAACTACAGTTAAAATTCTGAGTATGGTAATTTCGTATACTGGTTACTGTAAAGGGGAATGGTGTTTATGTTATGAATTGGCTATTAATCTATATTGTGATGGTTGTGAATGTTTTCAATGGATGTTATGTGAATTTTTCCAGAGCGATAGGAAAGCCTGAAGCTGCCAGCCCCTTGCCTCAAAAGGATCCCAGCCTTTTCCTAAAGCTGCACATTAATGTTTGTGGGCTGCAAGAAACTCCTGAAAAGAGAGAACAGGCAGAGCAGAGCTGCAGGTCCATTCACCTTTACAGGACTGATTGGACAAAAGTCAGAAAACAGGCCCAAACTGGTACATGTTAATTATTGTTTTACATATTTCATTGCTGTTCTATATCCTGTACCTTAGGAAAAAAAGAATAAATCTGAGGTCTGATTACTGCCACTTTATAAATGACAGTGCCGTAAGGTGAGATTACACAGTGACAGACGTGAGCTCTCTCCGTTCCTTCATTGGAAAAAATATTTCTTAGATATCCTCTTTGAATTAAATAGAATTGGCTGGGATGATTTTAGAGTCAGGGGGGTTTAACATGGGGAGAAGCAATTCCTCTCATCCCAAGAAAAAATAATCCCTTAGGGCAGGGGTGGGCAGTTATTTTTTCCATGGGGCCGCATAAGAAACAAAATATTGTGGAGGGCCGGGCCAAAAGGCAGAGGCCGAGAGCTTTTTTGAAAGCCCACATAGAAGCCGGCAGCCGAGGCAACCCGGCTTCTCTTGGAGGCTTTCAAAGATGCCTCGCTCCCCAGCACGGCAGGGGGGCCAGTCAGGGTCATCCGGCGAGCCGGATGTGGCCCGCGGGCCGTATAATGCCCAGGTCTGCCTTAGGGGTTTTGACATTCAGGCTATAATTAATAAGAGGTGCCCTTTTATAACCCCCCCCCCCACCTGAAAATAGTCATTTTAATACCCATGGAAAGATCTGTGGGCAAAGAAGGCAGCCAAGCCCAGGTGCTGAGCAGGAAAAGTGACCTCAGGAAAGTCCACTAAGAGGGTTGCTGAGTTTCAGGTGGGGCCTGGAGCTCTCCTGGAATCGCAGCTGATTTCCAGACTTCAGGGATCATTTCCTCTGGAGAAAGTGGTCGCTTCAGCTGTGGGACATTAAGACATAGACCACAGAGTCTAGGACAGGGGTCTGCAACCTGCGGCTCACCAGGTCTAGGAGATTTTTGGGTGTGCAGGTGGATTACTGATATTACCGGCACCAAGAAAAAGTAAAATTTTATGAAATGGGTGTTCCATTTGCCGGGCGTTTTGGTCCTGCAAAAAAAGAGGGGCTTTTTTATGTGAGGAGATGAAACGGGCACAGGGAAGGGAACTTCTTCTTGCATCGGAATCAACTGCTTGTGATTTTAAGGGATTTTAATGTTTAAATTTGTATTTTATCATTTGTACTGAATATTTACTGTTGTATGTGGATTTGTTGCTGTATACCGCCCAGAGCCCCTGGGGATTGGGCGGTTTATCAAATATAATAAATAATAATAACAATAACCGCAGCCCCATCCAAAAGACCCCAGTGTTTGTGGGGCTGACTGGGGCTATGAACTGGAATCCAAGGTCACCCTGTTGGCTGCTTGTGGGGAAACAAATCCAATTCAGCACACAAGAGTCTACCACTCATGTGGAGAAGTAGGGAATCAACCTACCTCTCCAGATTAGAGACCACATGCTCTTAACCACTACAATAGAAGACACAGGCAAAGGCTGTGAATTTTTTCCCCTTAAAATACGAGCATGCTTAAAACTGTCTCTCACAGTATTTTATTTTATTTAACAGTCTTTGATCCCTGATACCTCTTGTTGTGAACGGCTGCATCAATACCTGGACTCAAAGTCTGTTCTGTAGCAATTTGAGTTTGGTGCCCAGATGTGTCTCTCTGAGCTGAGGATCTACTTTTGTTTTATTCACGTTCATTATATAGAAGAGGTACTTATGCTGGGGATCATTAGAAAAGGAATTGATAATAAAACTGCAAAGATTGTCATGCCCTTATATATAAAAGCAGTGAATGCGACCCGCGCCGGAGTACTGTGTCCAGTTCTACAGTCGCCGCATACATGCCAAAAGGATATTGAGGAGATAGAAAAGAGTGCGAGAGAGAGGGCAAGCAGGATGATTGAGGGATTGGAGCACCTTCCCTATGGGGAGGGGCTGCAGCGTTGGGGAGTCTTTGGTTTGGAGAGGAGGGAGGCTGAGGGGGGATATGCCAGTTTGAGTCTACAAAAGTATGCATGGGGTAGAAAATGTTGTGAGAGAGGTACCTCTCTTTCTCTGTCACAATACTAGGAACGAGAGCTGCATTAAAATTTAGAAAATGCTGGGGGGAAGAATTAGGACTAATAAAAGGAAACGCTTCTTCACGCATAGCGTGTAATTTGGTGTTTGGAATATGCTGCCACAGAATTAGTGATGGCCACTAACCTGGATAGCTTTAAAAGGGGCTTGTACAGATTTATTGGGGAGAATTCGATTTATGTCTGCCAATCTTGATCCTCTTTGAGCTGGGATGGCAAATGCCTTAACAGACTAGTTGCTCGGGGAACGTAGCAGCATAAGAAGGCCATTCGCGTTCACATCCTGCATGCGTAGAGCTCCCAAAGGCACCTGGTGGAGCCACTGAAAGTGGCAGAGAGCTGGACTAGATGGTTTTAGGTACAGATCCAGCTGACGTTTACTTATGTTCTTGCCAGCATGTTGTCCCAAAGCGTGTATATAAAGTTTAGGCCTTAAAAGCCTTAAGCTGGGGGCACTTTGGACTCCAAAATTCATAACATTTGCTATTGCCACCTTCAGAAAATTTATCCTTGAGTACAGCATCAAACTACAGATCAATTGTTTCCATCTGGCGCTCCTCTGGAATTTCTAGGGAAAAAAGGAATTTCCAGAATTTTTCTGGAAAAAAAGATTACAGAAAAATCCCAAATCTCTGAGTAGGTTTCTGAAGGCAGAAATCTCTTAGGATTCATGCCTCAGTTCTGAATTTTTTCCCCCATCTACCATCTCCCTGATGAAGGGTTACCAATGTCCAGGTGGGGCCTGGAGATCGTCTGGAATTGCAATGGATTTGTTCGCATGCAGGAAGAGAGCCAATAGACCAGTGGTGGTGAACCTTTGGCACTCCAGATGTTATGGACTACAATTGGAGTCCAAGATCACCTCCAGACTGGCCACCAATGAGGCCAGATGTAAGGCCTTGCCATGCAACCCAGCCTGACTAAAGTTGGACGGCATCTCCCCGCGACCTACCCACGGGGTCTTTGCTGGATTCAGTTTCAACCTGCTAGTTCTCAACCCACCAGCCACAGCTTCCAAACACTGCTGGACAGCCTCAGGGGCCAAGTCCGGCCAACCCGCCCACCATCGTAAGGACCAGCTGGGTGTCATCAGCATATTGATGACACCGTAGAGCCCAAAGCTTAAGACCAGCTTGGCCAGGGGGTGCCTGTAGATGTTAAAAAGCATCAGGGAAAGGATTGCCCCCCCCCTGCAGCACCCCACAATCAATGGGGTATCGCCTGGAGCTCTCCTCCCCTGACATCACCCGCTGTCCCCAGTCTCGGAGAAATGAGCAGGCCCCATCCCTGGATTTTGAGAAATTTCACAACTTGGAATTGTCAATGTTATGCGTTCGGCAGAGTTCGTTGCCTCCCCAGCTCCTTTTCATCCCAGCAGCCCTTGTGCCCCGTTCCGTGCACAAACAGCACCCCTCGTGCAGCCCCACTGTGTGCCAGCATCATATTTTGGCTAGCCAAACACTAGCAGGAGACCACTGTGGGCACATCTCCTAACACAGTCTGATCCAAAGTAGCATCTTTAAAGAGCCAGTTAACTGTCCTAAAGGACCGAACAGGCACATCTTTGAAAGCTTGGCATGTAATATAGAGGACT
>NC_059427.1:1043664-1088242 GCF_021028975.2 Sphaerodactylus townsendi
TACTTTCTGGGGGGGGGGGGGGGGGTTACGGGGACCAGAGGGCGGGGCACCTTTTCTTTGTAAGCCAATCAGAAGAATCTGCCCCTTCTCCCCCCCACCCCCGTTCCCCTGGGTGAGGTTCTGCACTGGACAGAGTGACTGTGAGCATGGGCAGAGGGTTTCTCCGTTCCCAGAGGGAGCCTCCCTGGTAGCCACCTCAAGGCAGCGCCAGATACTTATTCCAGGAGGTGCTTGCAGGAGCTGGAGGTCCCAAGAGGAGGTGAGGAAAATTCCTGCACCTGAACCAAGCTTCTTAGGAGGCGAATCCGAGGAACTAGCGAAGACAGTGGTAGACAAGGAAGAAGTTCTGGCAGCCATTGATAAACTAAATTCCCCCCCCACCCCCCCCCCCTCCCCCCCCCCCCCCCCCCCCCCCCCCCCCCCCCCCACCCCCCCCCCCCCCCACCCCCCCCCCCCCCCACCCCCCCCCCCCCCCACCCCCCCCCCCCCCCACCCCCCCCCCCCCCCACCCCCCCCCCCCCCCACCCCCCCCCCCCCCCACCCCCCCCCCCCCCCACCCCCCCCCCCCCCCACCCCCCCCCCCCCCCACCCCCCCCCCCCCCCACCCCCCCCCCCCCCCACCCCCCCCCCCCCCCACCCCCCCCCCCCCCCACCCCCCCCCCCCCCCACCCCCCCCCCCCCCCACCCCCCCCCCCCCCCACCCCCCCCCCCCCCCACCCCCCCCCCCCCCCACCCCCCCCCCCCCCCACCCCCCCCCCCCCCCACCCCCCCCCCCCCCCACCCCCCCCCCCCCCCACCCCCCCCCCCCCCCACCCCCCCCCCCCCCCACCCCCCCCCCCCCCCACCCCCCCCCCCCCCCACCCCCCCCCCCCCCCACCCCCCCCCCCCCCCACCCCCCCCCCCCCCCACCCCCCCCCCCCCCCACCCCCCCCCCCCCCCACCCCCCCCCCCCCCCACCCCCCCCCCCCCCCACCCCCCCCCCCCCCCACCCCCCCCCCCCCCCACCCCCCCCCCCCCCCACCCCCCCCCCCCCCCACCCCCCCCCCCCCCCACCCCCCCCCCCCCCCACCCCCCCCCCCCCCCACCCCCCCCCCCCCCCACCCCCCCCCCCCCCCACCCCCCCCCCCCCCCACCCCCCCCCCCCCCCACCCCCCCCCCCCCCCACCCCCCCCCCCCCCCACCCCCCCCCCCCCCCACCCCCCCCCCCCCCCACCCCCCCCCCCCCCCACCCCCCCCCCCCCCCACCCCCCCCCCCCCCCACCCCCCCCCCCCCCCACCCCCCCCCCCCCCCACCCCCCCCCCCCCCCACCCCCCCCCCCCCCCACCCCCCCCCCCCCCCACCCCCCCCCCCCCCCACCCCCCCCCCCCCCCACCCCCCCCCCCCCCCACCCCCCCCCCCCCCCACCCCCCCCCCCCCCCACCCCCCCCCCCCCCCACCCCCCCCCCCCCCCACCCCCCCCCCCCCCCACCCCCCCCCCCCCCCACCCCCCCCCCCCCCCACCCCCCCCCCCCCCCACCCCCCCCCCCCCCCACCCCCCCCCCCCCCCACCCCCCCCCCCCCCCACCCCCCCCCCCCCCCACCCCCCCCCCCCCCCACCCCCCCCCCCCCCCACCCCCCCCCCCCCCCACCCCCCCCCCCCCCCACCCCCCCCCCCCCCCACCCCCCCCCCCCCCCACCCCCCCCCCCCCCCACCCCCCCCCCCCCCCACCCCCCCCCCCCCCCACCCCCCCCCCCCCCCACCCCCCCCCCCCCCCACCCCCCCCCCCCCCCACCCCCCCCCCCCCCCACCCCCCCCCCCCCCCACCCCCCCCCCCCCCCACCCCCCCCCCCCCCCACCCCCCCCCCCCCCCACCCCCCCCCCCCCCCACCCCCCCCCCCCCCCACCCCCCCCCCCCCCCACCCCCCCCCCCCCCCACCCCCCCCCCCCCCCACCCCCCCCCCCCCCCACCCCCCCCCCCCCCCACCCCCCCCCCCCCCCACCCCCCCCCCCCCCCACCCCCCCCCCCCCCCACCCCCCCCCCCCCCCACCCCCCCCCCCCCCCACCCCCCCCCCCCCCCACCCCCCCCCCCCCCCACCCCCCCCCCCCCCCACCCCCCCCCCCCCCCACCCCCCCCCCCCCCCACCCCCCCCCCCCCCCACCCCCCCCCCCCCCCACCCCCCCCCCCCCCCACCCCCCCCCCCCCCCACCCCCCCCCCCCCCCACCCCCCCCCCCCCCCACCCCCCCCCCCCCCCACCCCCCCCCCCCCCCACCCCCCCCCCCCCCCACCCCCCCCCCCCCCCACCCCCCCCCCCCCCCACCCCCCCCCCCCCCCACCCCCCCCCCCCCCCACCCCCCCCCCCCCCCACCCCCCCCCCCCCCCACCCCCCCCCCCCCCCACCCCCCCCCCCCCCCACCCCCCCCCCCCCCCACCCCCCCCCCCCCCCACCCCCCCCCCCCCCCACCCCCCCCCCCCCCCACCCCCCCCCCCCCCCACCCCCCCCCCCCCCCACCCCCCCCCCCCCCCACCCCCCCCCCCCCCCACCCCCCCCCCCCCCCACCCCCCCCCCCCCCCACCCCCCCCCCCCCCCACCCCCCCCCCCCCCCACCCCCCCCCCCCCCCACCCCCCCCCCCCCCCACCCCCCCCCCCCCCCACCCCCCCCCCCCCCCACCCCCCCCCCCCCCCACCCCCCCCCCCCCCCACCCCCCCCCCCCCCCACCCCCCCCCCCCCCCACCCCCCCCCCCCCCCACCCCCCCCCCCCCCCACCCCCCCCCCCCCCCACCCCCCCCCCCCCCCACCCCCCCCCCCCCCCACCCCCCCCCCCCCCCACCCCCCCCCCCCCCCACCCCCCCCCCCCCCCACCCCCCCCCCCCCCCACCCCCCCCCCCCCCCACCCCCCCCCCCCCCCACCCCCCCCCCCCCCCACCCCCCCCCCCCCCCACCCCCCCCCCCCCCCACCCCCCCCCCCCCCCACCCCCCCCCCCCCCCACCCCCCCCCCCCCCCACCCCCCCCCCCCCCCACCCCCCCCCCCCCCCACCCCCCCCCCCCCCCACCCCCCCCCCCCCCCACCCCCCCCCCCCCCCACCCCCCCCCCCCCCCACCCCCCCCCCCCCCCACCCCCCCCCCCCCCCACCCCCCCCCCCCCCCACCCCCCCCCCCCCCCACCCCCCCCCCCCCCCACCCCCCCCCCCCCCCACCCCCCCCCCCCCCCACCCCCCCCCCCCCCCACCCCCCCCCCCCCCCACCCCCCCCCCCCCCCACCCCCCCCCCCCCCCACCCCCCCCCCCCCCCACCCCCCCCCCCCCCCACCCCCCCCCCCCCCCACCCCCCCCCCCCCCCACCCCCCCCCCCCCCCACCCCCCCCCCCCCCCACCCCCCCCCCCCCCCACCCCCCCCCCCCCCCACCCCCCCCCCCCCCCACCCCCCCCCCCCCCCACCCCCCCCCCCCCCCACCCCCCCCCCCCCCCACCCCCCCCCCCCCCCACCCCCCCCCCCCCCCACCCCCCCCCCCCCCCACCCCCCCCCCCCCCCACCCCCCCCCCCCCCCACCCCCCCCCCCCCCCACCCCCCCCCCCCCCCACCCCCCCCCCCCCCCACCCCCCCCCCCCCCCACCCCCCCCCCCCCCCACCCCCCCCCCCCCCCACCCCCCCCCCCCCCCACCCCCCCCCCCCCCCACCCCCCCCCCCCCCCACCCCCCCCCCCCCCCACCCCCCCCCCCCCCCACCCCCCCCCCCCCCCACCCCCCCCCCCCCCCACCCCCCCCCCCCCCCACCCCCCCCCCCCCCCACCCCCCCCCCCCCCCACCCCCCCCCCCCCCCACCCCCCCCCCCCCCCACCCCCCCCCCCCCCCACCCCCCCCCCCCCCCACCCCCCCCCCCCCCCACCCCCCCCCCCCCCCACCCCCCCCCCCCCCCACCCCCCCCCCCCCCCACCCCCCCCCCCCCCCACCCCCCCCCCCCCCCACCCCCCCCCCCCCCCACCCCCCCCCCCCCCCACCCCCCCCCCCCCCCACCCCCCCCCCCCCCCACCCCCCCCCCCCCCCACCCCCCCCCCCCCCCACCCCCCCCCCCCCCCACCCCCCCCCCCCCCCACCCCCCCCCCCCCCCACCCCCCCCCCCCCCCACCCCCCCCCCCCCCCACCCCCCCCCCCCCCCACCCCCCCCCCCCCCCACCCCCCCCCCCCCCCACCCCCCCCCCCCCCCACCCCCCCCCCCCCCCACCCCCCCCCCCCCCCACCCCCCCCCCCCCCCACCCCCCCCCCCCCCCACCCCCCCCCCCCCCCACCCCCCCCCCCCCCCACCCCCCCCCCCCCCCACCCCCCCCCCCCCCCACCCCCCCCCCCCCCCACCCCCCCCCCCCCCCACCCCCCCCCCCCCCCACCCCCCCCCCCCCCCACCCCCCCCCCCCCCCACCCCCCCCCCCCCCCACCCCCCCCCCCCCCCACCCCCCCCCCCCCCCACCCCCCCCCCCCCCCACCCCCCCCCCCCCCCACCCCCCCCCCCCCCCACCCCCCCCCCCCCCCACCCCCCCCCCCCCCCACCCCCCCCCCCCCCCACCCCCCCCCCCCCCCACCCCCCCCCCCCCCCACCCCCCCCCCCCCCCACCCCCCCCCCCCCCCACCCCCCCCCCCCCCCACCCCCCCCCCCCCCCACCCCCCCCCCCCCCCACCCCCCCCCCCCCCCACCCCCCCCCCCCCCCACCCCCCCCCCCCCCCACCCCCCCCCCCCCCCACCCCCCCCCCCCCCCACCCCCCCCCCCCCCCACCCCCCCCCCCCCCCACCCCCCCCCCCCCCCACCCCCCCCCCCCCCCACCCCCCCCCCCCCCCACCCCCCCCCCCCCCCACCCCCCCCCCCCCCCACCCCCCCCCCCCCCCACCCCCCCCCCCCCCCACCCCCCCCCCCCCCCACCCCCCCCCCCCCCCACCCCCCCCCCCCCCCACCCCCCCCCCCCCCCACCCCCCCCCCCCCCCACCCCCCCCCCCCCCCACCCCCCCCCCCCCCCACCCCCCCCCCCCCCCACCCCCCCCCCCCCCCACCCCCCCCCCCCCCCACCCCCCCCCCCCCCCACCCCCCCCCCCCCCCACCCCCCCCCCCCCCCACCCCCCCCCCCCCCCACCCCCCCCCCCCCCCACCCCCCCCCCCCCCCACCCCCCCCCCCCCCCACCCCCCCCCCCCCCCACCCCCCCCCCCCCCCACCCCCCCCCCCCCCCACCCCCCCCCCCCCCCACCCCCCCCCCCCCCCACCCCCCCCCCCCCCCACCCCCCCCCCCCCCCACCCCCCCCCCCCCCCACCCCCCCCCCCCCCCACCCCCCCCCCCCCCCACCCCCCCCCCCCCCCACCCCCCCCCCCCCCCACCCCCCCCCCCCCCCACCCCCCCCCCCCCCCACCCCCCCCCCCCCCCACCCCCCCCCCCCCCCACCCCCCCCCCCCCCCACCCCCCCCCCCCCCCACCCCCCCCCCCCCCCACCCCCCCCCCCCCCCACCCCCCCCCCCCCCCACCCCCCCCCCCCCCCACCCCCCCCCCCCCCCACCCCCCCCCCCCCCCACCCCCCCCCCCCCCCACCCCCCCCCCCCCCCACCCCCCCCCCCCCCCACCCCCCCCCCCCCCCACCCCCCCCCCCCCCCACCC
Organism: Sphaerodactylus townsendi; assembly: GCF_021028975.2. Classification (NCBI taxonomy): domain Eukaryota; kingdom Metazoa; phylum Chordata; class Lepidosauria; order Squamata; family Sphaerodactylidae; genus Sphaerodactylus; species Sphaerodactylus townsendi. The sequence goes on from NC_059427.1 coordinate 1,049,280, forward strand.
CCCCCCCCCCCCACCCCCCCCCCCCCCCACCCCCCCCCCCCCCCACCCCCCCCCCCCCCCACCCCCCCCCCCCCCCACCCCCCCCCCCCCCCACCCCCCCCCCCCCCCACCCCCCCCCCCCCCCACCCCCCCCCCCCCCCACCCCCCCCCCCCCCCACCCCCCCCCCCCCCCACCCCCCCCCCCCCCCACCCCCCCCCCCCCCCACCCCCCCCCCCCCCCACCCCCCCCCCCCCCCACCCCCCCCCCCCCCCACCCCCCCCCCCCCCCACCCCCCCCCCCCCCCACCCCCCCCCCCCCCCACCCCCCCCCCCCCCCACCCCCCCCCCCCCCCACCCCCCCCCCCCCCCACCCCCCCCCCCCCCCACCCCCCCCCCCCCCCACCCCCCCCCCCCCCCACCCCCCCCCCCCCCCACCCCCCCCCCCCCCCACCCCCCCCCCCCCCCACCCCCCCCCCCCCCCACCCCCCCCCCCCCCCACCCCCCCCCCCCCCCACCCCCCCCCCCCCCCACCCCCCCCCCCCCCCACCCCCCCCCCCCCCCACCCCCCCCCCCCCCCACCCCCCCCCCCCCCCACCCCCCCCCCCCCCCACCCCCCCCCCCCCCCACCCCCCCCCCCCCCCACCCCCCCCCCCCCCCACCCCCCCCCCCCCCCACCCCCCCCCCCCCCCACCCCCCCCCCCCCCCACCCCCCCCCCCCCCCACCCCCCCCCCCCCCCACCCCCCCCCCCCCCCACCCCCCCCCCCCCCCACCCCCCCCCCCCCCCACCCCCCCCCCCCCCCACCCCCCCCCCCCCCCACCCCCCCCCCCCCCCACCCCCCCCCCCCCCCACCCCCCCCCCCCCCCACCCCCCCCCCCCCCCACCCCCCCCCCCCCCCACCCCCCCCCCCCCCCACCCCCCCCCCCCCCCACCCCCCCCCCCCCCCACCCCCCCCCCCCCCCACCCCCCCCCCCCCCCACCCCCCCCCCCCCCCACCCCCCCCCCCCCCCACCCCCCCCCCCCCCCACCCCCCCCCCCCCCCACCCCCCCCCCCCCCCACCCCCCCCCCCCCCCACCCCCCCCCCCCCCCACCCCCCCCCCCCCCCACCCCCCCCCCCCCCCACCCCCCCCCCCCCCCACCCCCCCCCCCCCCCACCCCCCCCCCCCCCCACCCCCCCCCCCCCCCACCCCCCCCCCCCCCCACCCCCCCCCCCCCCCACCCCCCCCCCCCCCCACCCCCCCCCCCCCCCACCCCCCCCCCCCCCCACCCCCCCCCCCCCCCACCCCCCCCCCCCCCCACCCCCCCCCCCCCCCACCCCCCCCCCCCCCCACCCCCCCCCCCCCCCACCCCCCCCCCCCCCCACCCCCCCCCCCCCCCACCCCCCCCCCCCCCCACCCCCCCCCCCCCCCACCCCCCCCCCCCCCCACCCCCCCCCCCCCCCACCCCCCCCCCCCCCCACCCCCCCCCCCCCCCACCCCCCCCCCCCCCCACCCCCCCCCCCCCCCACCCCCCCCCCCCCCCACCCCCCCCCCCCCCCACCCCCCCCCCCCCCCACCCCCCCCCCCCCCCACCCCCCCCCCCCCCCACCCCCCCCCCCCCCCACCCCCCCCCCCCCCCACCCCCCCCCCCCCCCACCCCCCCCCCCCCCCACCCCCCCCCCCCCCCACCCCCCCCCCCCCCCACCCCCCCCCCCCCCCACCCCCCCCCCCCCCCACCCCCCCCCCCCCCCACCCCCCCCCCCCCCCACCCCCCCCCCCCCCCACCCCCCCCCCCCCCCACCCCCCCCCCCCCCCACCCCCCCCCCCCCCCACCCCCCCCCCCCCCCACCCCCCCCCCCCCCCACCCCCCCCCCCCCCCACCCCCCCCCCCCCCCACCCCCCCCCCCCCCCACCCCCCCCCCCCCCCACCCCCCCCCCCCCCCACCCCCCCCCCCCCCCACCCCCCCCCCCCCCCACCCCCCCCCCCCCCCACCCCCCCCCCCCCCCACCCCCCCCCCCCCCCACCCCCCCCCCCCCCCACCCCCCCCCCCCCCCACCCCCCCCCCCCCCCACCCCCCCCCCCCCCCACCCCCCCCCCCCCCCACCCCCCCCCCCCCCCACCCCCCCCCCCCCCCACCCCCCCCCCCCCCCACCCCCCCCCCCCCCCACCCCCCCCCCCCCCCACCCCCCCCCCCCCCCACCCCCCCCCCCCCCCACCCCCCCCCCCCCCCACCCCCCCCCCCCCCCACCCCCCCCCCCCCCCACCCCCCCCCCCCCCCACCCCCCCCCCCCCCCACCCCCCCCCCCCCCCACCCCCCCCCCCCCCCACCCCCCCCCCCCCCCACCCCCCCCCCCCCCCACCCCCCCCCCCCCCCACCCCCCCCCCCCCCCACCCCCCCCCCCCCCCACCCCCCCCCCCCCCCACCCCCCCCCCCCCCCACCCCCCCCCCCCCCCACCCCCCCCCCCCCCCACCCCCCCCCCCCCCCACCCCCCCCCCCCCCCACCCCCCCCCCCCCCCACCCCCCCCCCCCCCCACCCCCCCCCCCCCCCACCCCCCCCCCCCCCCACCCCCCCCCCCCCCCACCCCCCCCCCCCCCCACCCCCCCCCCCCCCCACCCCCCCCCCCCCCCACCCCCCCCCCCCCCCACCCCCCCCCCCCCCCACCCCCCCCCCCCCCCACCCCCCCCCCCCCCCACCCCCCCCCCCCCCCACCCCCCCCCCCCCCCACCCCCCCCCCCCCCCACCCCCCCCCCCCCCCACCCCCCCCCCCCCCCACCCCCCCCCCCCCCCACCCCCCCCCCCCCCCACCCCCCCCCCCCCCCACCCCCCCCCCCCCCCACCCCCCCCCCCCCCCACCCCCCCCCCCCCCCACCCCCCCCCCCCCCCACCCCCCCCCCCCCCCACCCCCCCCCCCCCCCACCCCCCCCCCCCCCCACCCCCCCCCCCCCCCACCCCCCCCCCCCCCCACCCCCCCCCCCCCCCACCCCCCCCCCCCCCCACCCCCCCCCCCCCCCACCCCCCCCCCCCCCCACCCCCCCCCCCCCCCACCCCCCCCCCCCCCCACCCCCCCCCCCCCCCACCCCCCCCCCCCCCCACCCCCCCCCCCCCCCACCCCCCCCCCCCCCCACCCCCCCCCCCCCCCACCCCCCCCCCCCCCCACCCCCCCCCCCCCCCACCCCCCCCCCCCCCCACCCCCCCCCCCCCCCACCCCCCCCCCCCCCCACCCCCCCCCCCCCCCACCCCCCCCCCCCCCCACCCCCCCCCCCCCCCACCCCCCCCCCCCCCCACCCCCCCCCCCCCCCACCCCCCCCCCCCCCCACCCCCCCCCCCCCCCACCCCCCCCCCCCCCCACCCCCCCCCCCCCCCACCCCCCCCCCCCCCCACCCCCCCCCCCCCCCACCCCCCCCCCCCCCCACCCCCCCCCCCCCCCACCCCCCCCCCCCCCCACCCCCCCCCCCCCCCACCCCCCCCCCCCCCCACCCCCCCCCCCCCCCACCCCCCCCCCCCCCCACCCCCCCCCCCCCCCACCCCCCCCCCCCCCCACCCCCCCCCCCCCCCACCCCCCCCCCCCCCCACCCCCCCCCCCCCCCACCCCCCCCCCCCCCCACCCCCCCCCCCCCCCACCCCCCCCCCCCCCCACCCCCCCCCCCCCCCACCCCCCCCCCCCCCCACCCCCCCCCCCCCCCACCCCCCCCCCCCCCCACCCCCCCCCCCCCCCACCCCCCCCCCCCCCCACCCCCCCCCCCCCCCACCCCCCCCCCCCCCCACCCCCCCCCCCCCCCACCCCCCCCCCCCCCCACCCCCCCCCCCCCCCACCCCCCCCCCCCCCCACCCCCCCCCCCCCCCACCCCCCCCCCCCCCCACCCCCCCCCCCCCCCACCCCCCCCCCCCCCCACCCCCCCCCCCCCCCACCCCCCCCCCCCCCCACCCCCCCCCCCCCCCACCCCCCCCCCCCCCCACCCCCCCCCCCCCCCACCCCCCCCCCCCCCCACCCCCCCCCCCCCCCACCCCCCCCCCCCCCCACCCCCCCCCCCCCCCACCCCCCCCCCCCCCCACCCCCCCCCCCCCCCACCCCCCCCCCCCCCCACCCCCCCCCCCCCCCACCCCCCCCCCCCCCCACCCCCCCCCCCCCCCACCCCCCCCCCCCCCCACCCCCCCCCCCCCCCACCCCCCCCCCCCCCCACCCCCCCCCCCCCCCACCCCCCCCCCCCCCCACCCCCCCCCCCCCCCACCCCCCCCCCCCCCCACCCCCCCCCCCCCCCACCCCCCCCCCCCCCCACCCCCCCCCCCCCCCACCCCCCCCCCCCCCCACCCCCCCCCCCCCCCACCCCCCCCCCCCCCCACCCCCCCCCCCCCCCACCCCCCCCCCCCCCCACCCCCCCCCCCCCCCACCCCCCCCCCCCCCCACCCCCCCCCCCCCCCACCCCCCCCCCCCCCCACCCCCCCCCCCCCCCACCCCCCCCCCCCCCCACCCCCCCCCCCCCCCACCCCCCCCCCCCCCCACCCCCCCCCCCCCCCACCCCCCCCCCCCCCCACCCCCCCCCCCCCCCACCCCCCCCCCCCCCCACCCCCCCCCCCCCCCACCCCCCCCCCCCCCCACCCCCCCCCCCCCCCACCCCCCCCCCCCCCCACCCCCCCCCCCCCCCACCCCCCCCCCCCCCCACCCCCCCCCCCCCCCACCCCCCCCCCCCCCCACCCCCCCCCCCCCCCACCCCCCCCCCCCCCCACCCCCCCCCCCCCCCACCCCCCCCCCCCCCCACCCCCCCCCCCCCCCACCCCCCCCCCCCCCCACCCCCCCCCCCCCCCACCCCCCCCCCCCCCCACCCCCCCCCCCCCCCACCCCCCCCCCCCCCCACCCCCCCCCCCCCCCACCCCCCCCCCCCCCCACCCCCCCCCCCCCCCACCCCCCCCCCCCCCCACCCCCCCCCCCCCCCACCCCCCCCCCCCCCCACCCCCCCCCCCCCCCACCCCCCCCCCCCCCCACCCCCCCCCCCCCCCACCCCCCCCCCCCCCCACCCCCCCCCCCCCCCACCCCCCCCCCCCCCCACCCCCCCCCCCCCCCACCCCCCCCCCCCCCCACCCCCCCCCCCCCCCACCCCCCCCCCCCCCCACCCCCCCCCCCCCCCACCCCCCCCCCCCCCCACCCCCCCCCCCCCCCACCCCCCCCCCCCCCCACCCCCCCCCCCCCCCACCCCCCCCCCCCCCCACCCCCCCCCCCCCCCACCCCCCCCCCCCCCCACCCCCCCCCCCCCCCACCCCCCCCCCCCCCCACCCCCCCCCCCCCCCACCCCCCCCCCCCCCCACCCCCCCCCCCCCCCACCCCCCCCCCCCCCCACCCCCCCCCCCCCCCACCCCCCCCCCCCCCCACCCCCCCCCCCCCCCACCCCCCCCCCCCCCCACCCCCCCCCCCCCCCACCCCCCCCCCCCCCCACCCCCCCCCCCCCCCACCCCCCCCCCCCCCCACCCCCCCCCCCCCCCACCCCCCCCCCCCCCCACCCCCCCCCCCCCCCACCCCCCCCCCCCCCCACCCCCCCCCCCCCCCACCCCCCCCCCCCCCCACCCCCCCCCCCCCCCACCCCCCCCCCCCCCCACCCCCCCCCCCCCCCACCCCCCCCCCCCCCCACCCCCCCCCCCCCCCACCCCCCCCCCCCCCCACCCCCCCCCCCCCCCACCCCCCCCCCCCCCCACCCCCCCCCCCCCCCACCCCCCCCCCCCCCCACCCCCCCCCCCCCCCACCCCCCCCCCCCCCCACCCCCCCCCCCCCCCACCCCCCCCCCCCCCCACCCCCCCCCCCCCCCACCCCCCCCCCCCCCCACCCCCCCCCCCCCCCACCCCCCCCCCCCCCCACCCCCCCCCCCCCCCACCCCCCCCCCCCCCCACCCCCCCCCCCCCCCACCCCCCCCCCCCCCCACCCCCCCCCCCCCCCACCCCCCCCCCCCCCCACCCCCCCCCCCCCCCACCCCCCCCCCCCCCCACCCCCCCCCCCCCCCACCCCCCCCCCCCCCCACCCCCCCCCCCCCCCACCCCCCCCCCCCCCCACCCCCCCCCCCCCCCACCCCCCCCCCCCCCCACCCCCCCCCCCCCCCACCCCCCCCCCCCCCCACCCCCCCCCCCCCCCACCCCCCCCCCCCCCCACCCCCCCCCCCCCCCACCCCCCCCCCCCCCCACCCCCCCCCCCCCCCACCCCCCCCCCCCCCCACCCCCCCCCCCCCCCACCCCCCCCCCCCCCCACCCCCCCCCCCCCCCACCCCCCCCCCCCCCCACCCCCCCCCCCCCCCACCCCCCCCCCCCCCCACCCCCCCCCCCCCCCACCCCCCCCCCCCCCCACCCCCCCCCCCCCCCACCCCCCCCCCCCCCCACCCCCCCCCCCCCCCACCCCCCCCCCCCCCCACCCCCCCCCCCCCCCACCCCCCCCCCCCCCCACCCCCCCCCCCCCCCACCCCCCCCCCCCCCCACCCCCCCCCCCCCCCACCCCCCCCCCCCCCCACCCCCCCCCCCCCCCACCCCCCCCCCCCCCCACCCCCCCCCCCCCCCACCCCCCCCCCCCCCCACCCCCCCCCCCCCCCACCCCCCCCCCCCCCCACCCCCCCCCCCCCCCACCCCCCCCCCCCCCCACCCCCCCCCCCCCCCACCCCCCCCCCCCCCCACCCCCCCCCCCCCCCACCCCCCCCCCCCCCCACCCCCCCCCCCCCCCACCCCCCCCCCCCCCCACCCCCCCCCCCCCCCACCCCCCCCCCCCCCCACCCCCCCCCCCCCCCACCCCCCCCCCCCCCCACCCCCCCCCCCCCCCACCCCCCCCCCCCCCCACCCCCCCCCCCCCCCACCCCCCCCCCCCCCCACCCCCCCCCCCCCCCACCCCCCCCCCCCCCCACCCCCCCCCCCCCCCACCCCCCCCCCCCCCCACCCCCCCCCCCCCCCACCCCCCCCCCCCCCCACCCCCCCCCCCCCCCACCCCCCCCCCCCCCCACCCCCCCCCCCCCCCACCCCCCCCCCCCCCCACCCCCCCCCCCCCCCACCCCCCCCCCCCCCCACCCCCCCCCCCCCCCACCCCCCCCCCCCCCCACCCCCCCCCCCCCCCACCCCCCCCCCCCCCCACCCCCCCCCCCCCCCACCCCCCCCCCCCCCCACCCCCCCCCCCCCCCACCCCCCCCCCCCCCCACCCCCCCCCCCCCCCACCCCCCCCCCCCCCCACCCCCCCCCCCCCCCACCCCCCCCCCCCCCCACCCCCCCCCCCCCCCACCCCCCCCCCCCCCCACCCCCCCCCCCCCCCACCCCCCCCCCCCCCCACCCCCCCCCCCCCCCACCCCCCCCCCCCCCCACCCCCCCCCCCCCCCACCCCCCCCCCCCCCCACCCCCCCCCCCCCCCACCCCCCCCCCCCCCCACCCCCCCCCCCCCCCACCCCCCCCCCCCCCCACCCCCCCCCCCCCCCACCCCCCCCCCCCCCCACCCCCCCCCCCCCCCACCCCCCCCCCCCCCCACCCCCCCCCCCCCCCACCCCCCCCCCCCCCCACCCCCCCCCCCCCCCACCCCCCCCCCCCCCCACCCCCCCCCCCCCCCACCCCCCCCCCCCCCCACCCCCCCCCCCCCCCACCCCCCCCCCCCCCCACCCCCCCCCCCCCCCACCCCCCCCCCCCCCCACCCCCCCCCCCCCCCACCCCCCCCCCCCCCCACCCCCCCCCCCCCCCACCCCCCCCCCCCCCCACCCCCCCCCCCCCCCACCCCCCCCCCCCCCCACCCCCCCCCCCCCCCACCCCCCCCCCCCCCCACCCCCCCCCCCCCCCACCCCCCCCCCCCCCCACCCCCCCCCCCCCCCACCCCCCCCCCCCCCCACCCCCCCCCCCCCCCACCCCCCCCCCCCCCCACCCCCCCCCCCCCCCACCCCCCCCCCCCCCCACCCCCCCCCCCCCCCACCCCCCCCCCCCCCCACCCCCCCCCCCCCCCACCCCCCCCCCCCCCCACCCCCCCCCCCCCCCACCCCCCCCCCCCCCCACCCCCCCCCCCCCCCACCCCCCCCCCCCCCCACCCCCCCCCCCCCCCACCCCCCCCCCCCCCCACCCCCCCCCCCCCCCACCCCCCCCCCCCCCCACCCCCCCCCCCCCCCACCCCCCCCCCCCCCCACCCCCCCCCCCCCCCACCCCCCCCCCCCCCCACCCCCCCCCCCCCCCACCCCCCCCCCCCCCCACCCCCCCCCCCCCCCACCCCCCCCCCCCCCCACCCCCCCCCCCCCCCACCCCCCCCCCCCCCCACCCCCCCCCCCCCCCACCCCCCCCCCCCCCCACCCCCCCCCCCCCCCACCCCCCCCCCCCCCCACCCCCCCCCCCCCCCACCCCCCCCCCCCCCCACCCCCCCCCCCCCCCACCCCCCCCCCCCCCCACCCCCCCCCCCCCCCACCCCCCCCCCCCCCCACCCCCCCCCCCCCCCACCCCCCCCCCCCCCCACCCCCCCCCCCCCCCACCCCCCCCCCCCCCCACCCCCCCCCCCCCCCACCCCCCCCCCCCCCCACCCCCCCCCCCCCCCACCCCCCCCCCCCCCCACCCCCCCCCCCCCCCACCCCCCCCCCCCCCCACCCCCCCCCCCCCCCACCCCCCCCCCCCCCCACCCCCCCCCCCCCCCACCCCCCCCCCCCCCCACCCCCCCCCCCCCCCACCCCCCCCCCCCCCCACCCCCCCCCCCCCCCACCCCCCCCCCCCCCCACCCCCCCCCCCCCCCACCCCCCCCCCCCCCCACCCCCCCCCCCCCCCACCCCCCCCCCCCCCCACCCCCCCCCCCCCCCACCCCCCCCCCCCCCCACCCCCCCCCCCCCCCACCCCCCCCCCCCCCCACCCCCCCCCCCCCCCACCCCCCCCCCCCCCCACCCCCCCCCCCCCCCACCCCCCCCCCCCCCCACCCCCCCCCCCCCCCACCCCCCCCCCCCCCCACCCCCCCCCCCCCCCACCCCCCCCCCCCCCCACCCCCCCCCCCCCCCACCCCCCCCCCCCCCCACCCCCCCCCCCCCCCACCCCCCCCCCCCCCCACCCCCCCCCCCCCCCACCCCCCCCCCCCCCCACCCCCCCCCCCCCCCACCCCCCCCCCCCCCCACCCCCCCCCCCCCCCACCCCCCCCCCCCCCCACCCCCCCCCCCCCCCACCCCCCCCCCCCCCCACCCCCCCCCCCCCCCACCCCCCCCCCCCCCCACCCCCCCCCCCCCCCACCCCCCCCCCCCCCCACCCCCCCCCCCCCCCACCCCCCCCCCCCCCCACCCCCCCCCCCCCCCACCCCCCCCCCCCCCCACCCCCCCCCCCCCCCACCCCCCCCCCCCCCCACCCCCCCCCCCCCCCACCCCCCCCCCCCCCCACCCCCCCCCCCCCCCACCCCCCCCCCCCCCCACCCCCCCCCCCCCCCACCCCCCCCCCCCCCCACCCCCCCCCCCCCCCACCCCCCCCCCCCCCCACCCCCCCCCCCCCCCACCCCCCCCCCCCCCCACCCCCCCCCCCCCCCACCCCCCCCCCCCCCCACCCCCCCCCCCCCCCACCCCCCCCCCCCCCCACCCCCCCCCCCCCCCACCCCCCCCCCCCCCCACCCCCCCCCCCCCCCACCCCCCCCCCCCCCCACCCCCCCCCCCCCCCACCCCCCCCCCCCCCCACCCCCCCCCCCCCCCACCCCCCCCCCCCCCCACCCCCCCCCCCCCCCACCCCCCCCCCCCCCCACCCCCCCCCCCCCCCACCCCCCCCCCCCCCCACCCCCCCCCCCCCCCACCCCCCCCCCCCCCCACCCCCCCCCCCCCCCACCCCCCCCCCCCCCCACCCCCCCCCCCCCCCACCCCCCCCCCCCCCCACCCCCCCCCCCCCCCACCCCCCCCCCCCCCCACCCCCCCCCCCCCCCACCCCCCCCCCCCCCCACCCCCCCCCCCCCCCACCCCCCCCCCCCCCCACCCCCCCCCCCCCCCACCCCCCCCCCCCCCCACCCCCCCCCCCCCCCACCCCCCCCCCCCCCCACCCCCCCCCCCCCCCACCCCCCCCCCCCCCCACCCCCCCCCCCCCCCACCCCCCCCCCCCCCCACCCCCCCCCCCCCCCACCCCCCCCCCCCCCCACCCCCCCCCCCCCCCACCCCCCCCCCCCCCCACCCCCCCCCCCCCCCACCCCCCCCCCCCCCCACCCCCCCCCCCCCCCACCCCCCCCCCCCCCCACCCCCCCCCCCCCCCACCCCCCCCCCCCCCCACCCCCCCCCCCCCCCACCCCCCCCCCCCCCCACCCCCCCCCCCCCCCACCCCCCCCCCCCCCCACCCCCCCCCCCCCCCACCCCCCCCCCCCCCCACCCCCCCCCCCCCCCACCCCCCCCCCCCCCCACCCCCCCCCCCCCCCACCCCCCCCCCCCCCCACCCCCCCCCCCCCCCACCCCCCCCCCCCCCCACCCCCCCCCCCCCCCACCCCCCCCCCCCCCCACCCCCCCCCCCCCCCACCCCCCCCCCCCCCCACCCCCCCCCCCCCCCACCCCCCCCCCCCCCCACCCCCCCCCCCCCCCACCCCCCCCCCCCCCCACCCCCCCCCCCCCCCACCCCCCCCCCCCCCCACCCCCCCCCCCCCCCACCCCCCCCCCCCCCCACCCCCCCCCCCCCCCACCCCCCCCCCCCCCCACCCCCCCCCCCCCCCACCCCCCCCCCCCCCCACCCCCCCCCCCCCCCACCCCCCCCCCCCCCCACCCCCCCCCCCCCCCACCCCCCCCCCCCCCCACCCCCCCCCCCCCCCACCCCCCCCCCCCCCCACCCCCCCCCCCCCCCACCCCCCCCCCCCCCCACCCCCCCCCCCCCCCACCCCCCCCCCCCCCCACCCCCCCCCCCCCCCACCCCCCCCCCCCCCCACCCCCCCCCCCCCCCACCCCCCCCCCCCCCCACCCCCCCCCCCCCCCACCCCCCCCCCCCCCCACCCCCCCCCCCCCCCACCCCCCCCCCCCCCCACCCCCCCCCCCCCCCACCCCCCCCCCCCCCCACCCCCCCCCCCCCCCACCCCCCCCCCCCCCCACCCCCCCCCCCCCCCACCCCCCCCCCCCCCCACCCCCCCCCCCCCCCACCCCCCCCCCCCCCCACCCCCCCCCCCCCCCACCCCCCCCCCCCCCCACCCCCCCCCCCCCCCACCCCCCCCCCCCCCCACCCCCCCCCCCCCCCACCCCCCCCCCCCCCCACCCCCCCCCCCCCCCACCCCCCCCCCCCCCCACCCCCCCCCCCCCCCACCCCCCCCCCCCCCCACCCCCCCCCCCCCCCACCCCCCCCCCCCCCCACCCCCCCCCCCCCCCACCCCCCCCCCCCCCCACCCCCCCCCCCCCCCACCCCCCCCCCCCCCCACCCCCCCCCCCCCCCACCCCCCCCCCCCCCCACCCCCCCCCCCCCCCACCCCCCCCCCCCCCCACCCCCCCCCCCCCCCACCCCCCCCCCCCCCCACCCCCCCCCCCCCCCACCCCCCCCCCCCCCCACCCCCCCCCCCCCCCACCCCCCCCCCCCCCCACCCCCCCCCCCCCCCACCCCCCCCCCCCCCCACCCCCCCCCCCCCCCACCCCCCCCCCCCCCCACCCCCCCCCCCCCCCACCCCCCCCCCCCCCCACCCCCCCCCCCCCCCACCCCCCCCCCCCCCCACCCCCCCCCCCCCCCACCCCCCCCCCCCCCCACCCCCCCCCCCCCCCACCCCCCCCCCCCCCCACCCCCCCCCCCCCCCACCCCCCCCCCCCCCCACCCCCCCCCCCCCCCACCCCCCCCCCCCCCCACCCCCCCCCCCCCCCACCCCCCCCCCCCCCCACCCCCCCCCCCCCCCACCCCCCCCCCCCCCCACCCCCCCCCCCCCCCACCCCCCCCCCCCCCCACCCCCCCCCCCCCCCACCCCCCCCCCCCCCCACCCCCCCCCCCCCCCACCCCCCCCCCCCCCCACCCCCCCCCCCCCCCACCCCCCCCCCCCCCCACCCCCCCCCCCCCCCACCCCCCCCCCCCCCCACCCCCCCCCCCCCCCACCCCCCCCCCCCCCCACCCCCCCCCCCCCCCACCCCCCCCCCCCCCCACCCCCCCCCCCCCCCACCCCCCCCCCCCCCCACCCCCCCCCCCCCCCACCCCCCCCCCCCCCCACCCCCCCCCCCCCCCACCCCCCCCCCCCCCCACCCCCCCCCCCCCCCACCCCCCCCCCCCCCCACCCCCCCCCCCCCCCACCCCCCCCCCCCCCCACCCCCCCCCCCCCCCACCCCCCCCCCCCCCCACCCCCCCCCCCCCCCACCCCCCCCCCCCCCCACCCCCCCCCCCCCCCACCCCCCCCCCCCCCCACCCCCCCCCCCCCCCACCCCCCCCCCCCCCCACCCCCCCCCCCCCCCACCCCCCCCCCCCCCCACCCCCCCCCCCCCCCACCCCCCCCCCCCCCCACCCCCCCCCCCCCCCACCCCCCCCCCCCCCCACCCCCCCCCCCCCCCACCCCCCCCCCCCCCCACCCCCCCCCCCCCCCACCCCCCCCCCCCCCCACCCCCCCCCCCCCCCACCCCCCCCCCCCCCCACCCCCCCCCCCCCCCACCCCCCCCCCCCCCCACCCCCCCCCCCCCCCACCCCCCCCCCCCCCCACCCCCCCCCCCCCCCACCCCCCCCCCCCCCCACCCCCCCCCCCCCCCACCCCCCCCCCCCCCCACCCCCCCCCCCCCCCACCCCCCCCCCCCCCCACCCCCCCCCCCCCCCACCCCCCCCCCCCCCCACCCCCCCCCCCCCCCACCCCCCCCCCCCCCCACCCCCCCCCCCCCCCACCCCCCCCCCCCCCCACCCCCCCCCCCCCCCACCCCCCCCCCCCCCCACCCCCCCCCCCCCCCACCCCCCCCCCCCCCCACCCCCCCCCCCCCCCACCCCCCCCCCCCCCCACCCCCCCCCCCCCCCACCCCCCCCCCCCCCCACCCCCCCCCCCCCCCACCCCCCCCCCCCCCCACCCCCCCCCCCCCCCACCCCCCCCCCCCCCCACCCCCCCCCCCCCCCACCCCCCCCCCCCCCCACCCCCCCCCCCCCCCACCCCCCCCCCCCCCCACCCCCCCCCCCCCCCACCCCCCCCCCCCCCCACCCCCCCCCCCCCCCACCCCCCCCCCCCCCCACCCCCCCCCCCCCCCACCCCCCCCCCCCCCCACCCCCCCCCCCCCCCACCCCCCCCCCCCCCCACCCCCCCCCCCCCCCACCCCCCCCCCCCCCCACCCCCCCCCCCCCCCACCCCCCCCCCCCCCCACCCCCCCCCCCCCCCACCCCCCCCCCCCCCCACCCCCCCCCCCCCCCACCCCCCCCCCCCCCCACCCCCCCCCCCCCCCACCCCCCCCCCCCCCCACCCCCCCCCCCCCCCACCCCCCCCCCCCCCCACCCCCCCCCCCCCCCACCCCCCCCCCCCCCCACCCCCCCCCCCCCCCACCCCCCCCCCCCCCCACCCCCCCCCCCCCCCACCCCCCCCCCCCCCCACCCCCCCCCCCCCCCACCCCCCCCCCCCCCCACCCCCCCCCCCCCCCACCCCCCCCCCCCCCCACCCCCCCCCCCCCCCACCCCCCCCCCCCCCCACCCCCCCCCCCCCCCACCCCCCCCCCCCCCCACCCCCCCCCCCCCCCACCCCCCCCCCCCCCCACCCCCCCCCCCCCCCACCCCCCCCCCCCCCCACCCCCCCCCCCCCCCACCCCCCCCCCCCCCCACCCCCCCCCCCCCCCACCCCCCCCCCCCCCCACCCCCCCCCCCCCCCACCCCCCCCCCCCCCCACCCCCCCCCCCCCCCACCCCCCCCCCCCCCCACCCCCCCCCCCCCCCACCCCCCCCCCCCCCCACCCCCCCCCCCCCCCACCCCCCCCCCCCCCCACCCCCCCCCCCCCCCACCCCCCCCCCCCCCCACCCCCCCCCCCCCCCACCCCCCCCCCCCCCCACCCCCCCCCCCCCCCACCCCCCCCCCCCCCCACCCCCCCCCCCCCCCACCCCCCCCCCCCCCCACCCCCCCCCCCCCCCACCCCCCCCCCCCCCCACCCCCCCCCCCCCCCACCCCCCCCCCCCCCCACCCCCCCCCCCCCCCACCCCCCCCCCCCCCCACCCCCCCCCCCCCCCACCCCCCCCCCCCCCCACCCCCCCCCCCCCCCACCCCCCCCCCCCCCCACCCCCCCCCCCCCCCACCCCCCCCCCCCCCCACCCCCCCCCCCCCCCACCCCCCCCCCCCCCCACCCCCCCCCCCCCCCACCCCCCCCCCCCCCCACCCCCCCCCCCCCCCACCCCCCCCCCCCCCCACCCCCCCCCCCCCCCACCCCCCCCCCCCCCCACCCCCCCCCCCCCCCACCCCCCCCCCCCCCCACCCCCCCCCCCCCCCACCCCCCCCCCCCCCCACCCCCCCCCCCCCCCACCCCCCCCCCCCCCCACCCCCCCCCCCCCCCACCCCCCCCCCCCCCCACCCCCCCCCCCCCCCACCCCCCCCCCCCCCCACCCCCCCCCCCCCCCACCCCCCCCCCCCCCCACCCCCCCCCCCCCCCACCCCCCCCCCCCCCCACCCCCCCCCCCCCCCACCCCCCCCCCCCCCCACCCCCCCCCCCCCCCACCCCCCCCCCCCCCCACCCCCCCCCCCCCCCACCCCCCCCCCCCCCCACCCCCCCCCCCCCCCACCCCCCCCCCCCCCCACCCCCCCCCCCCCCCACCCCCCCCCCCCCCCACCCCCCCCCCCCCCCACCCCCCCCCCCCCCCACCCCCCCCCCCCCCCACCCCCCCCCCCCCCCACCCCCCCCCCCCCCCACCCCCCCCCCCCCCCACCCCCCCCCCCCCCCACCCCCCCCCCCCCCCACCCCCCCCCCCCCCCACCCCCCCCCCCCCCCACCCCCCCCCCCCCCCACCCCCCCCCCCCCCCACCCCCCCCCCCCCCCACCCCCCCCCCCCCCCACCCCCCCCCCCCCCCACCCCCCCCCCCCCCCACCCCCCCCCCCCCCCACCCCCCCCCCCCCCCACCCCCCCCCCCCCCCACCCCCCCCCCCCCCCACCCCCCCCCCCCCCCACCCCCCCCCCCCCCCACCCCCCCCCCCCCCCACCCCCCCCCCCCCCCACCCCCCCCCCCCCCCACCCCCCCCCCCCCCCACCCCCCCCCCCCCCCACCCCCCCCCCCCCCCACCCCCCCCCCCCCC
Organism: Sphaerodactylus townsendi; assembly: GCF_021028975.2. Classification (NCBI taxonomy): domain Eukaryota; kingdom Metazoa; phylum Chordata; class Lepidosauria; order Squamata; family Sphaerodactylidae; genus Sphaerodactylus; species Sphaerodactylus townsendi. The sequence goes on from NC_059427.1 coordinate 1,064,347, forward strand.
CACCCCCCCCCCCCCCCACCCCCCCCCCCCCCCACCCCCCCCCCCCCCCACCCCCCCCCCCCCCCACCCCCCCCCCCCCCCACCCCCCCCCCCCCCCACCCCCCCCCCCCCCCACCCCCCCCCCCCCCCACCCCCCCCCCCCCCCACCCCCCCCCCCCCCCACCCCCCCCCCCCCCCACCCCCCCCCCCCCCCACCCCCCCCCCCCCCCACCCCCCCCCCCCCCCACCCCCCCCCCCCCCCACCCCCCCCCCCCCCCACCCCCCCCCCCCCCCACCCCCCCCCCCCCCCACCCCCCCCCCCCCCCACCCCCCCCCCCCCCCACCCCCCCCCCCCCCCACCCCCCCCCCCCCCCACCCCCCCCCCCCCCCACCCCCCCCCCCCCCCACCCCCCCCCCCCCCCACCCCCCCCCCCCCCCACCCCCCCCCCCCCCCACCCCCCCCCCCCCCCACCCCCCCCCCCCCCCACCCCCCCCCCCCCCCACCCCCCCCCCCCCCCACCCCCCCCCCCCCCCACCCCCCCCCCCCCCCACCCCCCCCCCCCCCCACCCCCCCCCCCCCCCACCCCCCCCCCCCCCCACCCCCCCCCCCCCCCACCCCCCCCCCCCCCCACCCCCCCCCCCCCCCACCCCCCCCCCCCCCCACCCCCCCCCCCCCCCACCCCCCCCCCCCCCCACCCCCCCCCCCCCCCACCCCCCCCCCCCCCCACCCCCCCCCCCCCCCACCCCCCCCCCCCCCCACCCCCCCCCCCCCCCACCCCCCCCCCCCCCCACCCCCCCCCCCCCCCACCCCCCCCCCCCCCCACCCCCCCCCCCCCCCACCCCCCCCCCCCCCCACCCCCCCCCCCCCCCACCCCCCCCCCCCCCCACCCCCCCCCCCCCCCACCCCCCCCCCCCCCCACCCCCCCCCCCCCCCACCCCCCCCCCCCCCCACCCCCCCCCCCCCCCACCCCCCCCCCCCCCCACCCCCCCCCCCCCCCACCCCCCCCCCCCCCCACCCCCCCCCCCCCCCACCCCCCCCCCCCCCCACCCCCCCCCCCCCCCACCCCCCCCCCCCCCCACCCCCCCCCCCCCCCACCCCCCCCCCCCCCCACCCCCCCCCCCCCCCACCCCCCCCCCCCCCCACCCCCCCCCCCCCCCACCCCCCCCCCCCCCCACCCCCCCCCCCCCCCACCCCCCCCCCCCCCCACCCCCCCCCCCCCCCACCCCCCCCCCCCCCCACCCCCCCCCCCCCCCACCCCCCCCCCCCCCCACCCCCCCCCCCCCCCACCCCCCCCCCCCCCCACCCCCCCCCCCCCCCACCCCCCCCCCCCCCCACCCCCCCCCCCCCCCACCCCCCCCCCCCCCCACCCCCCCCCCCCCCCACCCCCCCCCCCCCCCACCCCCCCCCCCCCCCACCCCCCCCCCCCCCCACCCCCCCCCCCCCCCACCCCCCCCCCCCCCCACCCCCCCCCCCCCCCACCCCCCCCCCCCCCCACCCCCCCCCCCCCCCACCCCCCCCCCCCCCCACCCCCCCCCCCCCCCACCCCCCCCCCCCCCCACCCCCCCCCCCCCCCACCCCCCCCCCCCCCCACCCCCCCCCCCCCCCACCCCCCCCCCCCCCCACCCCCCCCCCCCCCCACCCCCCCCCCCCCCCACCCCCCCCCCCCCCCACCCCCCCCCCCCCCCACCCCCCCCCCCCCCCACCCCCCCCCCCCCCCACCCCCCCCCCCCCCCACCCCCCCCCCCCCCCACCCCCCCCCCCCCCCACCCCCCCCCCCCCCCACCCCCCCCCCCCCCCACCCCCCCCCCCCCCCACCCCCCCCCCCCCCCACCCCCCCCCCCCCCCACCCCCCCCCCCCCCCACCCCCCCCCCCCCCCACCCCCCCCCCCCCCCACCCCCCCCCCCCCCCACCCCCCCCCCCCCCCACCCCCCCCCCCCCCCACCCCCCCCCCCCCCCACCCCCCCCCCCCCCCACCCCCCCCCCCCCCCACCCCCCCCCCCCCCCACCCCCCCCCCCCCCCACCCCCCCCCCCCCCCACCCCCCCCCCCCCCCACCCCCCCCCCCCCCCACCCCCCCCCCCCCCCACCCCCCCCCCCCCCCACCCCCCCCCCCCCCCACCCCCCCCCCCCCCCACCCCCCCCCCCCCCCACCCCCCCCCCCCCCCACCCCCCCCCCCCCCCACCCCCCCCCCCCCCCACCCCCCCCCCCCCCCACCCCCCCCCCCCCCCACCCCCCCCCCCCCCCACCCCCCCCCCCCCCCACCCCCCCCCCCCCCCACCCCCCCCCCCCCCCACCCCCCCCCCCCCCCACCCCCCCCCCCCCCCACCCCCCCCCCCCCCCACCCCCCCCCCCCCCCACCCCCCCCCCCCCCCACCCCCCCCCCCCCCCACCCCCCCCCCCCCCCACCCCCCCCCCCCCCCACCCCCCCCCCCCCCCACCCCCCCCCCCCCCCACCCCCCCCCCCCCCCACCCCCCCCCCCCCCCACCCCCCCCCCCCCCCACCCCCCCCCCCCCCCACCCCCCCCCCCCCCCACCCCCCCCCCCCCCCACCCCCCCCCCCCCCCACCCCCCCCCCCCCCCACCCCCCCCCCCCCCCACCCCCCCCCCCCCCCACCCCCCCCCCCCCCCACCCCCCCCCCCCCCCACCCCCCCCCCCCCCCACCCCCCCCCCCCCCCACCCCCCCCCCCCCCCACCCCCCCCCCCCCCCACCCCCCCCCCCCCCCACCCCCCCCCCCCCCCACCCCCCCCCCCCCCCACCCCCCCCCCCCCCCACCCCCCCCCCCCCCCACCCCCCCCCCCCCCCACCCCCCCCCCCCCCCACCCCCCCCCCCCCCCACCCCCCCCCCCCCCCACCCCCCCCCCCCCCCACCCCCCCCCCCCCCCACCCCCCCCCCCCCCCACCCCCCCCCCCCCCCACCCCCCCCCCCCCCCACCCCCCCCCCCCCCCACCCCCCCCCCCCCCCACCCCCCCCCCCCCCCACCCCCCCCCCCCCCCACCCCCCCCCCCCCCCACCCCCCCCCCCCCCCACCCCCCCCCCCCCCCACCCCCCCCCCCCCCCACCCCCCCCCCCCCCCACCCCCCCCCCCCCCCACCCCCCCCCCCCCCCACCCCCCCCCCCCCCCACCCCCCCCCCCCCCCACCCCCCCCCCCCCCCACCCCCCCCCCCCCCCACCCCCCCCCCCCCCCACCCCCCCCCCCCCCCACCCCCCCCCCCCCCCACCCCCCCCCCCCCCCACCCCCCCCCCCCCCCACCCCCCCCCCCCCCCACCCCCCCCCCCCCCCACCCCCCCCCCCCCCCACCCCCCCCCCCCCCCACCCCCCCCCCCCCCCACCCCCCCCCCCCCCCACCCCCCCCCCCCCCCACCCCCCCCCCCCCCCACCCCCCCCCCCCCCCACCCCCCCCCCCCCCCACCCCCCCCCCCCCCCACCCCCCCCCCCCCCCACCCCCCCCCCCCCCCACCCCCCCCCCCCCCCACCCCCCCCCCCCCCCACCCCCCCCCCCCCCCACCCCCCCCCCCCCCCACCCCCCCCCCCCCCCACCCCCCCCCCCCCCCACCCCCCCCCCCCCCCACCCCCCCCCCCCCCCACCCCCCCCCCCCCCCACCCCCCCCCCCCCCCACCCCCCCCCCCCCCCACCCCCCCCCCCCCCCACCCCCCCCCCCCCCCACCCCCCCCCCCCCCCACCCCCCCCCCCCCCCACCCCCCCCCCCCCCCACCCCCCCCCCCCCCCACCCCCCCCCCCCCCCACCCCCCCCCCCCCCCACCCCCCCCCCCCCCCACCCCCCCCCCCCCCCACCCCCCCCCCCCCCCACCCCCCCCCCCCCCCACCCCCCCCCCCCCCCACCCCCCCCCCCCCCCACCCCCCCCCCCCCCCACCCCCCCCCCCCCCCACCCCCCCCCCCCCCCACCCCCCCCCCCCCCCACCCCCCCCCCCCCCCACCCCCCCCCCCCCCCACCCCCCCCCCCCCCCACCCCCCCCCCCCCCCACCCCCCCCCCCCCCCACCCCCCCCCCCCCCCACCCCCCCCCCCCCCCACCCCCCCCCCCCCCCACCCCCCCCCCCCCCCACCCCCCCCCCCCCCCACCCCCCCCCCCCCCCACCCCCCCCCCCCCCCACCCCCCCCCCCCCCCACCCCCCCCCCCCCCCACCCCCCCCCCCCCCCACCCCCCCCCCCCCCCACCCCCCCCCCCCCCCACCCCCCCCCCCCCCCACCCCCCCCCCCCCCCACCCCCCCCCCCCCCCACCCCCCCCCCCCCCCACCCCCCCCCCCCCCCACCCCCCCCCCCCCCCACCCCCCCCCCCCCCCACCCCCCCCCCCCCCCACCCCCCCCCCCCCCCACCCCCCCCCCCCCCCACCCCCCCCCCCCCCCACCCCCCCCCCCCCCCACCCCCCCCCCCCCCCACCCCCCCCCCCCCCCACCCCCCCCCCCCCCCACCCCCCCCCCCCCCCACCCCCCCCCCCCCCCACCCCCCCCCCCCCCCACCCCCCCCCCCCCCAACCCCCCGGGCCCCCCACCCCCCCCCCCCCCCACCCCCCCCCCCCCCCACCCCCCCCCCCCCCCACACCCCCCCCACCCCACCCACACCCCCCCCCCCCCCACACCCCCCCACCCCCCCCCCCCCCCCCCCCCCCCCCCCCCACACCCCCCCCCCCACCACCCCCCCCCCCCCCCCCCCCCCACCCCACCCCCCCCCCCCCCACACCATTGCAAATAAAATATTAGGTCCATTTGGCATTTTGTAATTGTAATGAATGTTGTTTTGATAAGAACTCAGTTGCCCTTTGGGGGGCTGTGCAGCTGCCACAGGAAAGAGGGCCGAGGCTTTCTTGCCTTCGTTCGAGTGTTCACTGCTATGGTCTGGATTGCTAAGAGCGAGTTGCTCTTCCTTTTTTGGGGGGCTGCTGGGATTCTGACACAGTGTGCTGGGTGAGACTCCAAAATGGCTGCTGCAGGAGGTGGAGATTGAAGTCGCTTCACGGTCGGCGCAAGGAATAGGTGAGACGCAGCGATATCGTCCGGTGGAGAGAAGACAGTGGCAGGAAACGTGATCTGTGGATCTGGCTACTCTGCCGTACCTCTGGTCCCTGGCACCTTTTATTAGGGTTTACGGGAGGCGGGAGAGCGGGAGAAATACATGACTCATGGGGGCTGCGTACGTGCGGGAGGAAACGTTCCTGTGAGGAACCCTAATCCATTCCTGGGGGTATGCACCCCTTTGTCCCTTTGTCCAGGACATCTTGTGACCTGTGAGTCAGGTATCTCATGACCGGTGAGTCATGGGGGTCTTGTGACAGGTGAACGTGTGTGCCCAGAAGGGCACAGATGGTGCAGGCATTCCTGTGTTCTTTCTGAAGCTCTGCTGGGTTCGCTGGCTCACCCCTACATCTCCCCGTCCGTAACGTTTTAGAGCAAGGACCGAATCAGCTAATAATTTGGAGGAACATTTGTCTCCCCAGGAACTCTTTCAAACTGATTGAGCTGTTTGTGTAACATGAGAACCTGGTTCCTGTGCAGGGGAAAGTCAAAGGGATTCTTACATACATTACAAGCCAAGTTAGAAACACATTGAAGGATACAGGTTCCAATAATCAAACACACAACTATTCCAATAAAGAACTGAATGATAGTACTCCACCAACCACCAGGCAGCCAACTCCAAATTCAGACCACCAGTGGGGCAACACATCATATTTTAGATTAGATACAATATCTTGCAACTCACGCACCTTAATATGAATCAAATGGGAATTATCAGAAAGATTAAAACAACACATATTATTTACATTCTCACATCCTTGATGATGTAGCAACAACAGATAATCAATAGCGGCATGATTGTCCAAGGTCGCTTGGCGGAGTTCCTGCTGCTCGGAGGCCAGGGCATCTAGAGCAGTCGATGTATAGTTAATGTACTTCGCGAGAGCGCAAGCCAAGCGGCCGATAGTCTTAGCGTTATAGAAGGCAAGTCTGGGGACTCCCACAAGGGAAGTCACGAGAGAAACATATTCTGCCTCGGAGAGGGCTACCGCGTCGCTCCAGCAAGAGGGGTCGAGGGGGAGGGCAGAGCGGCGGTGGCGGCTGGGCTCCCTGGGTGGAGCCTGGGGCAGGACGATGGTGAGGCGGCTAAGGCAGAAAGATAAGCGGGGATGTAGTTGAAGGTTCTCTCCCCGCAAGTCCAAAACCAACCTTTAGGCAACAGAATGTTCCCATAAACGGAGGGGATGTCTTCCGTGTGGGTGCAGTTCCAATTGGCCGAGCCGGTGAAAGGACTGAGGCCAGCCTGTGCTCCCGCAGGTCCAATGATGCGGGCACATGTGTTTGACTCGTGGTTGGCAACAGTCTTTGTGATGAGGGAGAGAGCACCAACAGGGAGGGTCCTCACGACCGGCCCCCAATCAGCGCTCATTGAATACCTGATGGAGGAGGCATTCATGAAGGGGCTCAGGCCAGATTCTTCCAAGAAGTCCCCAGAGGCTTTGCAGACGGGAAGCAAGCAGGAACTCAGCAAACTTCCCACCCCTAGATACTGGCCCAAGCAGAAGGAGGAAACATTGGCAGCGGCGGCAAACCGCTCCCAGATATTAGCTTGATTAAGATCCAAGAGGGGGTGACCGATTGTCACCGGCAGCAGACAGCAAAGCAAGCAGATGATGGTGACTGCGGAATTGGCAGTGATAACCGCAATGATTGCAGCACAGAGATTCTCAGGCGTCTGGGGGCGGCCTCGTTGTTGCAGCAGCTTCTGAGCTTGGCTGGTCATGGCCTTGACGTCTCCCCAGGCCATCCGGATCTTCTGTTCGTTCTGACGCTGACGGCGGCTCCGTCGGAGGGGCTACTGGGCTGGATCCTCCAGGGAGATCCGCTCCATTTCCGGGATGGGGTTGGTTTCCATCTGATGCCAATCCATGGGCTGGCTGGACATGGTGAGCTGGAATCCACAGAGGACCTGTAGGGAGAAGGACTGAAGCATACCCCCTCCCCCAGGTTATCAGGGGGGCTGGGCCCCGCCAAGCTCTGTCTGGGAGCTGACGGTAATAAACTTGAGCATGGGGAAGAGGCTCCGATTGCCTGAAGTGCCTCTCCACAGGGGTGACTTGTTGCCCTGAGGGAAGGGCGAGCAAATTTAAATGATTAATAGTGAAGAGTACTTTGGCTACAGTTTATTTATTATTTTATTTTATTGATTGGGTTTATATACCGCCCTCCCCCGGAGGGCTCAGGGTGGTGAACAACATATAAAATAGAGCACATATATCAGACTAAAATCCATTAAATAAAGATTAATACAGGCTCTAAAATAAACCCTACCCCGTTAAAATGCAGCATTATTAAATCAACGTAAAAGATGGCACCTACTATCAATTCCTTAAAAACCAAAGGGAAGGGGCGGCAGGGTCCACTTGATGTTATAAAGGGGGGGCCATCAGCGGCTGGTCTCTCCAAAGGCCCGGCGGAACAGTTCTGTCTTATAGGCCCTGCGGAACTCATTAAGATCCCGCAGGGCCCGGACGGCTGGTGGAAGAGTGTTCCACCAGGCCGGGGGCAGAGCTGTAAAGGCTCTGGCCCGTGTGGAGGCCAGCCGTATCATTGAGGGGCCAGGGATCACCAGTAAATTGGCCTCTGCTGAGCGGAGAGACCGATTCGGGACATATGGGGTAAGACGGTCCCGTAGGTACGGAGGTCCCAGGCCGCGTAAGGCCTTAAAGGTTAACACCAGCACCTTGAAAATGATTCGGAATTCAATCGGTAACCAGTGCAGACGGCGAAGCATAGGTGTGATGTGGTCTCTAGTGGCACCCCCTGTGAGCATACGGGCCACTGCATTCTGGACCATTTTCAGTCTCCGAATCAGACGCAAGGGAAGGCCCGCGTAAAGCGAGTTGCAATAGTCTAGTCTGGAGGTGACCGTTGCATGGACCACAGTGGCTAGGTCAGCTTGGGAGAGGAAGGGGGCCAGTTGCTGGGCCTGGCGAAGATGGTAAAACGCGACTCAGGTTACATGGGCCACCTGGGTCTCCATTGAAAGAGATGAATCCAGGTGGGGACCGAGGGGGCCGGTGCCAATATAGCCCCCTCCCACACCGGCGGCTGAAAATCCCCGACCTCCCCCTCACGCCTCAGCCAAAGGATCTCCGTCTTTGATGGATTCAGTTTCAACCTGCTCTGTTTCAACCAACCAGCCACGGCCTCTAAACAATGCTGGAGAGCAGCAGGGGTGGCGACCGCTCCCCCCTCCATCAACAGGATGAGCTAAGTGTCATCGGCATATTGATGACACGTCAGCCCAAAGCTCCGCACCAATTGAGCAAGGGGTCGCATATAGATGTTAAATAATAGCGGAGACAGCAGCGCTTCCTGAGGCACACCGCAATGAAGCGGGCAACTCCGGGATGCTTGGTCCCCACACCACACTTGCTGAGACCGGTCCCTGAGGAATGAGGCGATCCATTTAAGGGCAGTGCCCCGCACCCCGGAAGAGGCCAGGCGGTGGGTCAAAAGGTCGTGGTCGACCACATCAAACGCTGTGGTCAGATCTAACAGTACCAGCAGCGCCGATCTGCCTCAGTCTAATTGTAAGCGGAGCAAATCCGTGACAGCGACGAGAACAGTCTCTGTTCCATGCCCAGCACGGAAGCCGGACTAGAAGGGATCAAAAGCCGATGTGTCCTCCAGGAACCCCCGAAGCTGCTCCAACACCACTCTCTCAATTACCTTCCCCAGAAACGAAAGATTCGAGACGGGGCGGTAATTGACCAGATCACCAGGATCTAACAATGGTCTTTTCAAGAGTGGGCGGACCACTGCCTCCTTCAACCCACCAGGAAAAACTCCTTGCTCAAGGGAGCTATTGATGATAATTACCAGATGGGGTCGTGAGCTTCGCCTGGCATGCTTTAATAAGCCAGGAGGGACACGGATCCAGAGGACAGGTCGTAGGTCTAACAGCAGCCAGAGCCCTGTCGACAGCGGCTTTAGAGAGCAGGGAGAACTGGGTCAAACAAGGACCAAAAGACGGCAAGGGTGCCTATGTAAGGTAGGGGGCTGATGTGTGTTTCTGTTTCTTTTCTTGGCCTTGGCACATTCCACTCTCTGGGCTGTGTGCCCAGGGTGTCTGCTGAAGTTAACCTTGCTGTTTGCGCTTATCATATATGTGCAAAGGAGGGAGCGCTTATCATATATGTGCAAAGGAGGGAGCGCGACAGACTGCAGCAGGACCGGGAGACTCTCACACGGCGTGAGAGGGAACTGGCCGCGAGAGAAGCATTGATCCAGAGAGACGGCGCGGCTCGTCCGCGCTCGCCCACCGCCCCAGTTCACACGGCTCCTCGGATGGAGGCCCCCCTGCCGCAGCATAGGGCAATTCCCCCAGTGCAGCCCCTGCCGCCGCCAATCCCAGTTGCACAACCACCGCCTGGACGTGTCCCGGCTCCTGCCCCAGCACCACAAGTAGCACCGGTGGTTGGTAGGGGCTACCCTCGACTCCACATTCCGGCACGCTTTGATGGAACCGCTTCCAAGTTACCATATTTCATCCTGCAGTTGGATGCACACATGCTTGAGTTTGATTATCTTTATCGCTCGGAAGGGGAAAAAGTGCGAGACATCGGATCCGTGCTAGATGGGGATGCTGCAGAATGGTTGTAGAATGACATGAAATGGGGGGGGGGGGCTGAACTTCAAACCGTGGCTGCCTTACTCCAGGGACTTAGACTGGGTTTCAAGATCCGGAGGAGGTGAACAAGGCTATTAAGACTATTAAAACCATCAAGCAAGGTACCAAAACCTTTGCTGAATTCGCTCGAGAGTTCCGTTTGGCAGCAAGCAAACTACCAGACTGGCCTGAATGCATGAAATGCGAATATTTCCACGATGCAGTAGATCCTGAAATCTGCACCTGGGCAGTTATGGTGCGTGAGCCACGCACCATTGCAGAATGGATTGAAGTAGGCAACATCATTGCGGCCCGACTCACCCGTTCCAAAACGGGGAAACCTGCAGCTATCAAGCCTACTGCCAAACCTGCCGCAGCCGCCGCCGCGCCATCAAAGAAAACGGGTGGGGGGCCATCAGTCACCAAGTCCACCTCGGATCGTCGCCGACGCCTCGGATTATGTCTATACTGCAGGGGTCCGGGCCATATGGCGGCTAACTGCCCAAAGAAACAGAAAGCTCCCGCTCCAGCTCCTCGCAAGTCAACGGCACGAACCCCATGCAAGCCGGGACCTAGGGCAAGCGGGCCCTGCATATACCGCGCCATATTTGATGACGACCAAGGGGAGATTGATGACACCGAGCCTGAGGGGGTGAGCCTCTCGTCAGCCCCTGCGGAAGAGAACCCAGCTCCAGACGCGGTGAGTGACGGGGGTGCCCCCATAACTATTATGACCTCTTTGGCCAATACATCCAAACACACGCGCATATTAGCACGCGCACTGGTAGACTCAGGTTGCTCCCACTGCCTTATGAGGCCCCAGGTGGCTGAGCAACTGGGGCTTGAGCGTATAGCATTGGCCAAACCCATCCCCTTTACTCAAATGGATGGCAGTCCGTTAGGCACCGACGGCCCAGCCCGTTTCAGAACTCAACCAGTGCTCCTACGTTGCGCAGAACACTGGGAGAGACGTAGCTTCATCCTGGCTCGTCGCTAAACACCCCATCGTATTGGGGATGCCCTGGTTACTCTCCCACGAACCCACCATATTCTGGGGGCAGCGCATTGTCCGTTTCACGGATCCTCCTTGTGGGGATCACATGCATGAGGGGGAACCACCGGAAGACTCTACTGAACTTCCCCATGAACCCCAACCTCTGGCTCTCGATGTCACCCCTAGTTCGGAGCGGAATCCCCAAAATCTACTGGGATTTATCCAAAGTCTTCGTGGAACAGGAGTGTGACCAGCTACCCCCCCATTGGGACACGGACTGTAAAATCCTATTGGTCCCAGGGACTCAACTTCCTAAGGGGAGAATATACCGAATGAGCCCCACTGAGGAGAAGGAGCTTCGTGCCTTCCTAGACAAGAACCTGGCTCGAGGCTTTATTCGTCGGGCCACCAAGAGCACGCATGCCGCCCCGGTTCTGTTTGTAAAAAAGAAAGATGGAACCCTACGGCTCTGCACCGACTATCGAGGTTTAAATGCCGTTTCTATCTCAAACAAGTATCCCTTGCCCCTAATCAAGGATCTCCTCGACATGCTAGGGAAGGGGCGTATTTTCACGAAACTTGATTTGCATGAAGCCTATTACCGAGTGAGGATCGCTGAAGAGTTTGAACACTTAACTGCCTTTAATACAAAATTCAGTCAATATGAATATCGTGTAATGCCCTTCGGATTATCTGGGGCCCCAGGGGCTTTCATGTCGCTTATCAATGACGTTTTGCAAGAATTCTTGTTTAAGGGGGTGGTGGTATATTTAGACGATGTCCTTATATATTCCCAATCGGAAGAGGAACATGTGCGTCTGGTCAGAGCTGTGTTACAACGTCTACTCGATAATTCTCTATTCGTAAAACTGTCTAAATGTGCTTTCCATCAGACCTCTATGGATTATTTGGGGTATCGGATCTCTCCTGAGGGTTTGGAAATGGATCCGGCCAAGGTGGCCGCGGTTGTAAATTGGCCCATCCCCACAACCCGCAAGGAACTTCAATCCTTTCTAGGTTTTGCCAATTTCTACCGGGACTTTATCCCTCAATTCGCCAAAATCGCCCTGCCTCTCACAGATCTGCTTCGCACCAAAGGGAAAGGACCTCAAGCGTCCAAACCCGGAGCTTCCCTCCCCTGGTCCCCAAATTGCCAAGATTCTTTCCAAGCGCTAAAAACCGCTTTTACTACAGAACCAATTCTGAAACACCCGGACCCCTCCTTGCCCTTCATCGTACATGTGGATGCTTCAGATAAGGCTTTAGGGGCGGCCCTCTTGCAGAAAAATAAAAGCAATAAACTCGTTCCGTGTGCTTATTTATCAAAAAAACTGTCTGGTCCCGAACTTAACTGGACCGTCGGTGACAAAGAAAGGGCTGCTATCAAGGAGGCTCTTAGTACTTGGCGGCACTGGTTGGAGGGAGCTGCTCGTCCCTTCCAGGTCTGGTCGGATCATAAAAATCTGGCGGCCCTGTCTACACCACTCAAGATGTCGGCCAAGCAATTAAGATGGGCTGATTTCTTTTCCAGATTCTCGTTCACAGTCCATTTCTTCCCAGGCAATAGCAACAGGCTGGCAGACGCCTTGTCCTGCCTGCCCAAAGGGGCGGACACCTCCTTACGTGCTATACCATGTACCATTCTCTCGCCCTCACAATTGGGATTAGCGGTCACCCGATCCCAAACCTCCGCGCCTCCGGCTCCTCCCCCACCAAACATTCCAGACGTTGTCTCGCCGTTTCTATGCCACTTGGAGGAGGCGGGGTGGCAGGACGTCCCGGCGGGGGAATCCGACCCCCTCTTGCAATTGAAAGGTGGGGTTTGGAGGAGGGGTGACTGTTGGTACGTCTCGCCAACGCTACGTAAGCAGGTCCTTCTGGCGGGTCACGACGCTAGGCAAGCGGGACATTTCAGATTTTTAAAAACGCTCCACTTGCTAAGGCGACAATTCTGGTGGCGCACCATGCGCAAAGACATTGAAGCTTACATTAAGGGGTGTCCGACGTGTGCTGAGGCTAAGTCCATTCCTGGCAAGCCCCATGGATTGTTACATCCCATCCCTCCGGCTGCCAAACCCTGGCAAGTGATCTCCATGGATTTCATTACGGATCTCCCCGAAAGCCATGGAAATACTGTTTTGTGGGTGGTGGTGGATCTCTTTTCAAAACAGGCACATTTTATTCTGTGTCCCACCATCCCTTCGGCGCCCAAGTTAGCCAAATTGTTTATTCAACACGTCTATCGTTTGCACTCTTCTCCGGAGAGAGTGATCTCCGACCGCGGCCCCCAATTCATATCTAAGTTTTGGAAGGCATTCCTGGAGATTCTGGGAACCGCGTCTGCTGTCGCTGCCCCGTACCACGTGCAAAGTGACGGCCAGACGGAACGGACCAACAGAACACTGGAACAGTACCTGCGTTGCTACACCAACTACCATCAAGATAACTGGTCCAAGCTACTGCCCTTCGCTGAGTACGCCTATAATAATGCGGTTCATAGTAGCACCAACAAAGCCCCTTTTGAAGTGGTGTCGGGTCGTTCTTATCCACCCCTGCCCCAACTCCCCGACCAGGCGTTGCAGCCTCTGGATTTTAGCAACTGGATCCAGTCTTTGCCTGAGGGCTGGAAGACCGTGTCTTCTTCGCTTGCACAAGCGCAGGAAGCGCAAAAAGTTCAGGCGGACAAACGTCGGGCTGATTTTCCTCTGCAAATTGGGACATGGGTTTATTTGTCCACCAGAAACCTTAGGGACATGCACAAGTACTCCAAGCTAGGCAAGAAATTCATAGGTCCCTTCCGGATCACCCAGGTGATCAACAATGTGACTGCTCGCTTGGAATTGCCAAATTCTTTAAGTAACATTCACCCTGTTTTTCATTCTAGCTTACTCAAGCGGGCTCCAGATTCCGATGCCTGGCACGACCAAACGGAGGCGCCCCCGCCGGTGATTATTGACGGCCACAAGCATTATGAAATTGATGCTATTCTGGACTCTCGTTATTCTCGCAAACGCTTGCAATACTTAGTTTCCTGGGTGGGGTATCCCTCAGGCCATAATCAGTGGGTTTATGTGGAAAATATTGATGCCCCCCCATTAATCTCAGCTTTTCATAAATCCTTCCCAAACAAACCAGGTGGGGAGGAAGCTTTCTTAGGAGAGGCGGAATGTAAGGTAGGGGGCTGATGTGTGTTTCTGTTTCTTTTCTTGGCCTTGGCACATTCCACTCTCTGGGCTGTGTGCCCAGGGTGTCTGCTGAAGTTAACCTTGCTGTTTGCGCTTATCATATATGTGTGTGAAGTTTGGCTTTCTTGCATCGTGGGAACTGTGTAGGGGAGGTTGGGGAGGAGCTCCATTGCCCGTAAAAGTGGCCGCCTGTTCCCGTGAAGGTCAGAATCTGCATTCCGTGTAGTGCGATCATTGAAGTTTATGAAATAAAGAACTATTCTAAGTTACTATATTTCGGGTCCTTCGAGGTTCCTTACAGCCTCCAGTTCACTTATTGTCTCCAAGGTGGCACGAAGCGACATGACTTTATCTGTGAAGAAGCTCATAAATGCCTCACAGCTGATAGCCAATTGACAATTTGTAGACCCCTCAGACAATGAGGTCAAGGACCGAATAATATGAAACAGTTGTGCCGGGCGGGAGCTAGCAGACGCGAGGGAGGAGGAGAAGAAAGCCCTCTTCGCCTCCTTCGTCGCCACCTCATAGGCCTTCATAAACGTCCTATAAGATGTTCGTGCAGCGCCGTCACGAGATCTCCTCCACACCCGCTCTAGTCGTCTAAGCGCCCGTTTCATGTGGCACAGCTCCTCGGTGTACCAGGGAGCTTGCCGAACATGGGGGCGAAGAGGACGCCAGGGGGCAACAGTCTCGATGGCATCGGAGAGCCGGGAGTTCCAGTCCTCCACCTGCTCATCGAGTGTGCCGGCGGGTTCAGGGTCCCATAGAGCATTCAGGAAACCAATTGGATCCATAAGTCTCCGCGGGTGGGCATAAATCTGCCCCTCGCCTAGACGGGGTTGGCGCGGCAAGTCCATCTGAACCCTCAGGGCATAATGGTCGGACCATGGCACTCTATCTGTAGAGGATACGACCATATCAACCCCCAGACCAAAGACCAAATCCAGCGTGTGGCCTCATGGGTGGGGCCAGAATTTACTAGGGAGAGGCCCAGTGTTGCCATGGATGACACCAGGTCCACAGCCGCTGTACATGAGGCAGCGTCAACATGGACATTGAAGTCACCCAAGACAATAAGTCTGGGGAACCTCAATGCCCAGTCCGCCGCCACCTCCAGCAGCCATGGCAGGCTGTCTCCCGGTGCGCTAGGCGACTGGTACACCAGGAGAACAGCCAACCTCTCCTGGGCCAACCACTCCAGGCCGACACACTCCAGACCATCGATCTCCGGGTCAGGGGCCACCCTAAAAGGGATGGCATCACGGATGAACACTGCCACACTACCACCCCGGCCCCATGTTCGTGACCGGTGCAGGCACGTGAAACCCGGGGGGCGAGACCTCGCCTAAGGCGACGGTCTCCCCTTCTTGCACCCAGGTCTTGGTGATACAAGCGAGGTCCATCTGCAGTTCCCCGAGAAAGTCCCGGAGAACTGTGGTCTTATTTTTTATGGACCTGGCATTGATCAACACCAGTGACGAAGCGGAGTCTCTCTGAATCCTACCACCTACGTTCCTCAGGATAGGTCGGAGGTCAGAAGGTGAGCGAACATGTCTCCCTCTCACCCACCTTCTCTCATATGGCCGCCGCCTACCGTCATATTTACCCCGTCCCATTAGCACTGGGATCCCTGGCCCTTTAAGTGGGCCCCCCATTGCCTACCGTCCCCTTCCTACCTATTACCCCGGCGAAGGCTCTCCACCGTAGTGGACTCCGGTTCGCCACTGACAATCGATATTAATCCCTGATCTAGCTAATTTACAAATTAAGCTGGTGACCAGCAAGTCAGTCTAACGTTAACAATAATACAGTTTTTACAATTAACCCACATCTACTAGCTAACCAATTTTGTGACTGTGGTAACTAACTACAGCATCACAGTCCTACCTACAAGTACGCCCAAAATAAACATTTGTATAGCATCTGCAAAAATGCCATTAACAGTAGTGATGCTAAAGTCCAGGTTCCCAGATGGCTCCCAGATGAACAAAATGGAAAAGACCAAAGGCTTCCAGGGCGTAATACGGGTTTGGTACCGACCCAGTCCACAATCCTTGCGCCCCCTGATGGTCACTGATGGTCATGATGTTGCAGGCATTGTCAAGGGGGCCCTGCCTAGGGCTCACACCACCCAGGCAGAACCACTCTTGTATAGATCTTCGAGGCCCAGATGTAATCAATGGGATCCAGGGAAAGGGAGTGAAAGCAGAGACAATCAAATAGTGCAGCAGTTGGAGGGCCACTGCCACTGGCTCTCGGGTCACAGTTATGCTGCAGTCTACCGATCGCTTGCCACTCACAGTCAGCTGGTTCCCCGGCAGACAATAACACTGCTGCTGATCTTCCACGAAGCTGGCCATGTACTGGAAACCGGCTTTGAATGTACAGGAATGTACAGGAGGCTGTAGGGCTACTTCCTGAACCTGGGCGTCAACCACCGATTGCTCCGATATCGGGATCATTGGGGCCGTCTCATCTAACATCGTTGGAGCGCTCTGCGAGGCCCTGCCTCCGCAGTCAGGCCTGGTTGGTGCGGTCGTTGCCTCTGCAGCCTCGGGCTCGATTGTTGCAGTTCCCGGCGCGATGGCAATCGTTGCCGGCTCCGCCCACCTCCTCCGTTCCGGTTGCTCCGGCTGCTCCAGTCTTGCCCAGCGGGCAGAGCAGCGGTCGAGGGGTCCCTGCCACCGACACCCCCACCACTGCTGCAATCCTTCGGTCTCCTGGCTGCTCTGGCTGCCTCGGTCTTCTGGCTGCTCCGGTCCAGCCCAGCAGATAAGTCCTTGGTTGGGGGGGCCACCTATTCCCCTTTCTTTAGTTTGTTTGGCCAAGATTTCCTTAAAGGTGCGGTTGGCCCGTTCCACGATCGGTGGCAACATTTAAAGCATTAAGAACACATAAAACAAAGCAGGGACCAATATGGGCAAAAGGGCAAACGATTAACGTGGGGAGCCGGCTTCGGCTGTGTCATCAGTATGCTTCTATTTTATTTATTTATTTATTTCTGAGGCTTTTAGACCGCCCCATCCCCGGAGGGCTCTGGGCGGTGTACAACAGATAAAAACAACAATACAGAGTTATTAAAACATTAAAAGCAGCAGCAGTAGAATAATAGTTATCAAGAAAATAAGGATATGAGTGGGTCCAGCATCCTAATTTTAAAATTCCTTCCCCTCCCCCCCCGCCTTCCTGGTGGGAAGGAGGGCTTTCCAAGAATTGTGGGTATGCATACTTAATCCTCTTGGATAATGAGCTTCAAGGGGCATTTACACTGGAGTAGACACATTGCAAAATGCGCAAACCCCGCAAACATGTGTTAGTTTCAAGGGAAAAGCAGGAGAAGGTTTTTGTAGGGAGGAAAAGGATTCTAGTAGAGCAACTTATTAATTTATTACTCAAAAACAATTCACAATTATAAACATATCTTAATATAAACAATGCATAGAAAGGATTTAGAAAGGAATAATGTAGAAAAACAATTCCTGGGCTTAAAGTTTGACCACATGAGCAACTTCTTGAGGTGAGGTGTATTAGCCCATTTGAGAGAATTTAAAGGTATGAAGAAGAAAGGGAGGGGGAGAGTTTGGATGTTAATCTTACCTTTCTCTCCTGTAAGGAGACTCAAGCTGACTTGAATTCGCTTCCTATCTTCACAGTGGAGACTATGTAAGATAGGTGGGGCTAAGAGAACCCCGTGATACTGTGACTAGCCGGGTGGCACTCGGCAGAAAATGTGGGAGCACGGAAATAACTCTGGTTTCACACATAAACCTGTGCTACGCCAATGTGGCAGTGAAGGCTTAGATAGACAAAGGAGAAAGTTTCGAGGAAAAGTTTGAAGAAGAATTTTGAGGGTTAAAACTAAGATGGAGGTGGCTTGAAGGAGATTCCATTAGCATTCTAGAGAGCACACAAACTGTTTCTCTTTCAAAGCTGAGACTATAATTGGTGAAACCTTTCAAGACATTGGCTTACATTAATTAAAAGGAGGAAAACTTTAGATTTAAACACAAGAATATAGCCTAGAAGCAATAGAAAAATCCCTTCAATGAGGGTGAAAACCTTAGAAGTCCCTTTTAAGGGCAGGACACATAAAATACACATAAAATAATACAATGGAGAGGTTTGCAATTTTTGACTTCAAATCTTTCTATCTCTTTTATTAATGATCGTTTTTTCTCAGGCATCTAGTGAAATTCATAATTTCATGTGTCTTTGATTTGTGGGTGGCCAATCCACAAGCTCAGAAGCACCCTGTTCAATCTTTTGCTGTGTTCCAAATCTATTTCTTTTGATATCTGTACGTCTGAGAACCAACCAATTTTTGGGCTGCAGCTTGTTTCCAAACCGGCTCGATCTGGACTTTAGAGGCAAGCATGTGTTGGATTTTTTGAAAATGGCTACACCTGGATTTGGGAATCTTACCCTCAGGTTCTCAGGACCTTGCTTTGTGTCCCAGTCTTTCCTC
Source organism: Sphaerodactylus townsendi (assembly GCF_021028975.2). Classification (NCBI taxonomy): domain Eukaryota; kingdom Metazoa; phylum Chordata; class Lepidosauria; order Squamata; family Sphaerodactylidae; genus Sphaerodactylus; species Sphaerodactylus townsendi. The sequence goes on from NC_059427.1 coordinate 1,082,628, forward strand.
AGCGGTTTCTTTACAGAATGGGATCCTGCTCTTCCTGAGGTACTGACGATTTTGCTGTTACTGGGAGTTTTGAGCTTAGGGCTTTGCACATGCTCAGAGGCCATGCAATCTGGCTTTTGCATGGAGGAGCTGAGACGCTGAGCATTCCCTCCTGGATGCCAATTTCTAAGGGGATGTTCCAAAGAAGGAGGTTTTGAAATTTGAGTTCTTCTGAATTTTATGGCTGGATTGGGCCAAGGGGGCTTTCTGGGTTTTCGCCTAGTGGGAGACTCTAAGTTTAAGACAATGAGGCTAGCATCTTCCCCCTTCCGTGCCTCCTCGCCCTGCAGATATGCTCCTGGGCGTTCTGTGGAGGTTTCAAAACGGCAGTCCTCTTGGTTAGTGAAATGGACTGGGCACAGCGCTAAAATGTCGGCATCTTCTTCCGCCAGCGTTTCTTTCTGCTGCAGATCAGTGTTTATGCGCTCTGCAGAGGTTTTGAAATGCGCGCCATTCTATGGCACTGACGGAGGCATGGTGGCTTCAGAAAGAGAAGGAAGGAGCGGCGCGGAAGATGGGAATGCAGAGGGGGAACAAGCAATGAGATTCAGAACAGCTGAATTTAGATTAAATTCAAGTGAAGGCACAGAGGCAGGAGGATCGAATGGAAGGCAGACATTAGGATCAGATTGCTCTAAGGAAGGCTCACGAGGGAGCGGAGAGGGAGAAGGAGGGGGAGGTGGGCACGCCGCGGAAGCAGAGTCAGCGGGAGAGTTTGAATTAGGCAAAGCAGCAGGCAAGACAGGAGGAGGACAGACTTTAGATTTAGCAGAAAGAGAAGATCCCGGGAGTGAAATTGAAGGTGAAGGATCTAAAGGAGGGACATCTACGGCAGAGAGGCCGCAGACCTGCAGGCTGATGGCGGCAAAGCATTGTGTCCACATCAGTAGCAGTTGTATCGGTGCATGGGGTTCCTCGTGCAGGGCCCGCCCGACACTTTCCCAGTCCTTAAGATTCAATGTCCCCCTCTCAGGGTACCGTGGACATTGAGCTTCAATCTCCCCAACCAATTTGCGCAGATCCCTTTTCTTTACTGGGACTCTGACCTTTTTCGTCAGCGACTTCAATTCGCTAACGTGCTTGTCATAAGCAGTGCTTTGGCAAGCTCCCATACTTACCGGTGGTCCGTCGGACGAGAGAGAGTCCTAGAACGCGGGTCGTGTAGTTCTGGCAGACGAGAGGGTGCACCCTTGGGGCCTATTTCCAGGCGACGGTAAGCGGGTGGTGGATGGAGATCCCCGGGTTTCAGGCACCAGCATGAAGTCGTTCCGCGGTCGGCACAAGGAATAGGCGAGACGCAGCGATATCATCCGGTGGAGAGAAGCCAGTGGCAGGAAGCGTGATCCGTGGATCTGGCTACTCTGCCGTACCTCTGGTCCCTGGCACCTTTTATTAGGGTTTACGGGAGGCGGGAGAGCGGGAGAAATGCATGACTCATGGGGGCTGCGTACGTGCGGGAGGAAATGTTCCTGTGAGGGCCTAATCCATACCTGGGGGTGTGCACCCCTTTGTCCCTTTGTCCAGGACATCTTGTGACCTGTGAGTCAGGTATCTCATGACCGGTGAGTCATGGGGGTCTTGTGACAGGTGAACGTGTGTGCCCAGAAGGGCACAGATGGCGCAGGCATTCCTGTGCACTTTCTGAAGCTCTGCTGGGTTTGCTGGCTCACCCCTACAGGAGATAAAGAGGGAGTGTTATCGTGCTGCCTGGGTAACTTTATTTCCCCAGATCTGCCGGCTCTCAGCAGCGCAGAGGAACAGAAACAGGACCCGACACAGCGAGAGTATTGAAAATAAGAATGAGTTTATTGAGATGCTGGCCTACGTGTCAGCACCTCCACACCACGGCAACTGCAACTGCCTAGCAGCTTTACAATAACTTTTATACACGATCTCCTGCCCGGGAATCCGGGAGGGTACAGGACAACCTACAATCATTCATTCACAAATACATGGGAACCAATCATTCATCTACAAATACATAGGAACCAATTAGAGTCCAGAGGGCAGTCCCTTCTCGAATTTCGCGGCAGAAGCGGTGAGAGGCTGATGGCGTGAGGCACAGGCGGGAAAAACACAAAAGGAGTCCTTTTGGGTGCTTGGGGCCAGGAAACCCAGAAACCTAACGGCCGGCCGGCGCCTTATCTGCCCTGCTGGCCGGGATTAAAAGAAGAGGCGCGGATGGAGGCGCTTCTTCCGGGGTCCCTTTTGTCAATCGTCCATTCGTGGTGTTTGGAAATGAAAGGGACATATCCAGGTGGAGCAGGGGTGGATTCCTGCCTTGAGCCGAGGAGGTTCCATACAGATACAAATACAAAATACAACTGTAATTCCTACATCCTACCAAATACAACTTGTTCCTATCTAACTTATAAAGAAATAAAACATAATTTCACTTTTATTAAAGAGCAAGATCAGAAATGGAATAATTCATTTCTGACTCCGCTATCAGAAGGGAGAAGAGGGGGAAATAAAAATAGGAAGAGGAGTGAGAGAGAATGAAACAAACATGAGTGGCAGCTGCCTCTGACGTGGGCTCAACGCTGGGACTGGGGAAATCCTGGAAGGGTTTAGAGGGGCCAGGAAGGGAACCATTGACTCTCTCCTACACTGGACCACTCTGCAGGGGTGGGGGTGGGTTGGGTCTCTCTGTGTGCCACTTGGAGAAGGGGGCCAGCCCAGAGGTAACTCTGACCCCTTCTCTGTTCCCGCCCCTGGCTGCATGGCAGCAGCATCTCCAGCAAGGACCAGGAGTGGACCAGGTTTCACTCCCCCGGGGCCAGTTCTCTGGTGATTTCCTGGGCAAGCCCAGCTGAAAGGCTTGTGGCCATCAGGATAGAGGTCTGCCTATATGGGGAGGGCTTTATGGCTTTGGGGTGGGTGGCAAAGAGTCTGAGGGGGAGGAGGGTTTCTGCCCTCTCTGGGTCTCCTGTCGGGGTGGGATTCCTCTGGAGCAGGAAGGACTGTCCAACTACAGCAATGGTGTAAAAGCCTAAAGGACCGAGCACCGGAGCACCTGTTACAGAGCCCAGGACTGCCCATGGGCCCATCAGGGGGTACATCCCACTTCCAAAATCATGCTTGCTCCTGCCTCTGAGCATGAGCAGACTGCTTCCCCAGCTGTAAGGTTGTGATTTAATGCCTGCTTTCCTCTCAGCCAGCCTGACCTTGGTAACATTCCTCGAGCTGGGCTGCGTGCCCGGTGTGATGGTTTAACCTTGCTCTCTGCTCTTATCTTGTGTGTTTGAAGCTAGCTAGCTTCTCCTTTTCATGGGAATCTGTTTGGGGCTTTGGGGGGAGGGAGTGGAAACGCTTGTAAAAGCAGCGTGTTTGGCGGGAACGGGTCAGACTCTGCATTCCGTGTATTGTGTATCGTGGAAGCTTAAGAATAAAGAGCTGTTAAAGTTACTTTGATTCTAGTCCTTTCTGATTCCTTACATTATGCAGAGTCTCTACTAAATCTTCCTTGTTTTGGATTGAAGTGGCGTCTTGAACATCACCCTATCCGTTCCTGTGGATCTCCGATGTCTTCCAACCTGCGGAGATTGGGATTCCGTGGTCCGCTGAATGCAGAATATGAGGAGGAAACGGTAACCCCCAAAGAGGGTTTCGTTTCTTCTCTCCCGGTTTCCACTGAATTGGAGGAGCCAGCGGAGTCGATCTCCTTGGTGACCCTCTCCAAGCCTCGGCTCAGCCGTAGCATGGCTTTCCTCCACCTGCAAGAGCAAGTGGACGAGGCTGCCCTGATGGCCAGACGCACGGTGTCCGCTGAACATCTAGAAGTCCGTCAGGGATGTCGATGGATCGTGCCCCTCGAGAAAAGCACATCACCACCCGTCAACATGTGGATTACAAACTGGTGATGAGAACGGTCACCGAAGAAATTGGATTATCAACCATCCATGGAGATACTCAAGGATCCCTGGAGAAGTTCCTCGATCGTTACTTGGATGAACCTCCTCCTGAACACCAATGGCAGAGCACTGGAGCGCGCCCGAAGGGGTCCCGCTCCTCGGCACCTCGAGATTCTATGGACTTCATCCTACCTGCACCTGAGGACACACCTAAAGGCGATGTGGATGTACCACGAGGGTCCCGGGTTCGACTTTCCTTTGCGGAGGATAACTGTGGCCGGGAGTCTTCGGAACAAGAGGAACTTCACGGGGCTGCCGCTCTACCCATCGTGGAACTAGATCCGCCTCCTGAACTAGATTTGGATCGTTGGGGGGAACAATTAGAAGCTCTGGAGATGGCTAAGCGTGATTGGCAACTGGAACGCGAAATCCTTGAACAGGCGGGCGGCCCTACTCAAGGAACGCGAGCAACAACGCCAGGAGTTTCAGGCTGAAATGGATCGGGAGAGGGAGGTGCTCCGACAACAATACCTGCAAGATCTCACTGTCCAGGATAAGGTCATGGAGCAGTCCAAAATCGACCTTCAACGCCAGCATGATAGTTTGAAAGCTCTTTGGACACAAGGCGAGGTCGACGCTGCCATGCAATGAACCGAGCGGGAACGGCTACAACGGGAAAAAGACACCCTGGATTTTAGACGGAATGCCCTTGCGCGCAAAGAGAGAGAACTGGCTGAGATGGAACGAGTGCTCCAGATGAACCGGGCGGCGACCGGAGCCGCTCCTACCCATATGGACGACATGACGAGAACTCGACCTCCCGTCGCCCCGACCCGACTTGGAGCTACAACAAGAGAGCATTTCCCGGCTGCCCCAGCACCCCGCGCAATGGGATTACAACCACCACCTAGAAGGGCTCAACTCCCGGCACCACCTCCACTGGCTCAGGCACCTATTCCCGCACCAAGGGCGGCGCCAACCCCGGCCAGGGGCTACCTTCAGCCTCTGGGGGGTCCGGGCCAAGGGTAAGCAGGCTCTCCCCATCCAAGAGGGCAAAATCCACCCACTGAGGCCGGGGGCTGGGGGGGAGGGCTAGTTTTGCGCCAGGGCTGCTCCTCCGGCCACCCACCAATTGGGAAACTCTGCTCGGCCTCTTCTGGCCACACAGCTGGGGGTCCTCTAGGCCCACCCCCCAGGCTCAGAAAGAAGAGGGACCCGCTGCTGAGTTCTCTCCCCTCCCTGGGCTGCTTGGGGAGATGGCAGGATTTGGTTTTGATTTGAATTTATATCCCGCCCTTCCCCGGAGGACTCAGGTCGGCGTACAACATAATGAATAAACAGCAGCATATCAATACAAAAGGGCCAGGCAGAATAGCCACACCATTTACAATAGTCCAACTTCAGCTTAATACTTAATATTTGTAACTTGTAACACAATCAGCCTAACAACATAGCACGTTGCATAACATAATAACAGCACAACATCAAGTATCACAACATCCTAACATCTACAATAAGCATTAATCAATAATACGTGAAATCATAAACCATTACAAACCGAAAACAAAGCCTCATAAATTAATTAACCTGATACCAAACATGAAGAATAGATGGCGACTTCCCATAAGCTCTATAATCCAGACGACCTACAACTACAAAAAAATTCCTTTCTACGCTTTCAGAAAAATCAATTCAGCGCATACATGTTAACCCCAATTGATG